>NW_019393064.1:140921-387537 GCF_000648675.2 Cimex lectularius
GTCTGGTGTGATGTAGGTTTCAGAAAAACATTTTCTTTATCGTGCCAACGTTTCGATCTTTATTGAGATCATCTTCAGAACCTGGGATTTACAAACATTGTTTACATTTAAATCCCAGTCCCTGAAGATGATCTCAATAAAGATCGAAACATTGGCACGATAAAGAAAATGTTTTTCTAAGCGTACGTCAGACAAGACCGCATCTCACGACTTCTGAATAATCATCGATTAACGGTCACTAATCATCACACAGTTGTATTAAAGTTTATAAATTAATTATTTAAAACAAAAATACAAAGGGTTCGTTAGAGAAAACGCAATGTTTCGCTTGTCCTCATATGAATTTCTTCGTGGTTTTTTTCTTTACTTTTGTATTTTTATTAAATTAATGAACATAGCTTCATTTGACCTTAGGGTTATTTTACAATTACATGACTTTACCAACTTGAAAAAAGTGCAAATAAACACTTGTATAAAGTTGTCGATTTGCTGGTTGTGAGTTAACAAAAGGTACATGGGAATCGTAAGTAATCGTCTAATGTTATGAAACGTTAAGGAAATAAGCGTAACAGCAAAGAAGGGAAAAAGTACAAAAACAGAGAAAAACGCCGTGGGTTCGTAAACAAGTCAAGATTATAAACCGGATCAAAATGAAGGATTCCTCTACAAATAGTTCTTTTCTTCCCTTTATCCGTTTTTAAAAGCAAACAGGAATGTTTGCTAACTGGGCAAAAATTAACCCGTCGAGTTTATAAGTTTGACAAAATCGATTGGACGATCCTTCAAACGATAATAAACTATAAGTTTGATTATTATGGTATAACAGGGGAGAAATGTGTAAGAATCGTTAACACAAGTCCATTGGAGGGATCTTTTTTAAACAGCTGACATGGGCCTTTTCATCTTGGCAGCTGGCAGTCATCCCTTTTTAAAATGCTGTCCTTCTAGACGAGGACTTTCTTTAGGGTATGTAATTAATGTTTTTTTCACCGATCTTGGCTCCTTCCGGCATGGGAAGTAACCGCGAAAAACAAGAATTAACGGTTTCAAGATGTGCTCGTAATGATGGAGGGTGGAAAACCTTTTTTAAAATTCCATTTATTTAATGTTTACAACTACAAATATTATATTAAGTAAATAAGTTCATTATGTAGAATTTGTCATTTGAGTCTCTTGGAGAATTGCACTTGGAAGAGAACTCATTCACGCTGAAACGTCTTCAATCTTTACTCAATGAGTAGGTCTCAAGGCCACTTTCCCTTCAATCCTCTTTGAGGATTTCCTGGTAGTGTTGGAAATGATAACTGTCGTACTAATAGATTATTGTGTATTATTTGGAGATCCTGAGATGCGGTCTCACGATCTCCAAATAATCATTAATTAACGGTCACTAAATACTACACATTATTGTGTATCCATTATATTTCGTGGTCCGATTGACCAAATTTCTTTCAATTAATTAATCTTTATGTAAGGTATTGGTTGAAATGAAAAAGCTAATGTCACGAGCGGGATTCGAACCCACGACCTTCGGCTCAATACGCCGCTGCTCTAACCGTGACTTCGATCCACTCGGGCACCAACTCCCCATTTCAACCTGTCTATTGTTTAAGTTCAGGGTTTAAAATAAATTAGTAATTGTGAAATTCTGTGTCTGCGCGGTGATGAACTTGTATTTTGGTAATTACGGATCATTTTGGTCTACCTGTCTCGTTGGTCAGGATCTTCAGTGCGTTTAACAATAAAGAGAAGCACGTTCATTCACTGAAGATGGCGAAATGCAGAAACGCGTCTGACATGGCCCCAACGAGGATTGGCAGACCAAAATGATCGACCAAATTTTAAATTGATCAATAAGCAATCAAATTATCATTATAAGAAAGCAATTATCGAAAGTTGTTATTTCTAACCGATCTGCTTACTTTCAGTGATACTTAAATTTGATTATCGTGGATGTCTTACGTTTTTAGCATTAGCAAAACAATCAATTGTGCAAAGTGAAAGCCGATTTGTATTTTTTGGTTGCTTATCTGTGAAAAATGCAAACAATAATTTTCTTATGCATGGAAAAAAATCGATTTTTGTGATTTTATACCGACGATAGGACGAACCCAACAATAAGCCCCTTTGTAGCGTCGAGTTTAGTCAACTGAAGCCTTCTGATAAGGGAATTCTTTATATTCAAGAATCAGTGGAATGTTGAAATTGTACTGTTCTAGAAAAAAAAAACTAAATACTAAATAAACTGTAGTATAAAAATTGTAATAAATACAGCCGGGGGTGGGTAGAGAGAAGGAGCGATACGGAAGGGAAGGATATAGTGATGGTGTGAAAGGAAACGGAAGAAAATGTACGAAAAGATATTGGAAGAATATGTAAATGGGAGAGAGCGCAGAAAGAAAGAGAATTGGGGAGGAAGAAGGGAGAGGTAGATAAGTAGACAGATAGATAAATAGATAGATATAGAGGTTGGTAGATAGAAAGATAGAAAGTGAGTGAGAGAGATAGAGGAATAGCCATCTAATAATTAATTTTACACGAAATTTCAAATTTTATGTATATTAATCGTTTATATGTATTAATAGTTTCCGATCATTTTCATGATTGATAGATAGATGATGGAAGATAGATTGATCGATAGATAGATGATAGAAGATATATATATANTAGTGAGTGAGTGAGTGTGTTAGAGAGAGAGGGAGTGAGAGAGAGTGATAATTAGTGAGAGAGAGAGAGAGAGAGAGTTAGTGAGTGAGCTAATGAGTGTGACAGGGATGGAGGGAGGGAGGGAGGGAGAGGAATGAATATCTAAAAATTAATTTTTCACGAAATTTCAAATTTTATTTATATTAACCGTTTCCGATTATATGGACTGACAGACTTGTTTCTGGTTCTGACGATCTACTGTGCTAGATTTTTTGGAGACTAAAAAAACCCCGCAGACCCACGAGGAAATCTCATAATTTATGTTTTTTGTTAGTTCATTTTGTTTTTCGCAAATGATAAATCGTGCCTAGCAAGGAAAACCGCCTGGGACTAGTGTCTCAGCAAACATCGATCAATTAGAACTAAGTCCAAAGTCCGTTCAGCAAATTGCCGAGCTTTGAAAATAGTCAGTGGTTTTTGTTTATAAGGGGGCGAACCGGCAGACCTGCCGGGCGTATCGGCTGGAATTATGAGGAAGTGCTGGGTTGCCAAGCCTACGAGCCTGGCCCGGGCCGAGGGATAACATCCGACTGGGATTATCTTTTTCTCTCTTCCCCATTTCCCTCTCCCATTCACCGGCTCCCTCTCACGCTATCTCTCTTCTTCAACAGTCTGTTTGTCTAAATACTCTTCTGTAATTCCACACCCTTTCTGCCACAGGTTACCACCCTGACCTGAAATGAAAGCTTTTTCTAATACAGTTCCCCTAATTCGCCTAGGTTTACTATATTTATTTTCTTTTAATTTGCTTCTGAATTATTCACATTTCTTTAAAACATTTCTGCCTTTATTATCCTGCACGCATTTCACCCCTTGAATTTGTATAACTCTTTCCGGTATGGTTATAGGATGAGCCTTAAAAATTATAATTTAATATTAAGAGACGATCAGAGACTTTAACTGTTATGTAAACGTTTTGTTTTTCATTTAATCTACTTTTATATTTATGTATGATTCTATATGTACTCGTCGGTATATATTTGAATACCCAAATAATTTTTAGTCTGACTTTCCCTTTTCATTTTTCGAAAGTTGTCTAGTCTAGGAACTAGTTGAATAATTTATCTTTTTTCACGACTATATATATATATATATATATATATTTATATAGATATATATATATATTAATCACACGATCAAATACAATAATAAAGCAATTGTGCAATAAATAGAAAATAGTTTAATAATCGGTTAAAACATATTCACTTAGTTTCACTGATTTCTTCACTTCCATGCGGTGTTGTAAAATATGCTGTGATATAACCCAACCGTGAGGGAAAATTGAATGTCCAGATCTGAAAATATAGCATTGAATTATTTAGTCTCTACTATTTTATGGAACCAGAATTCTGAGTCGCCTAGCATCGCTGTTCTGATCATGGTCTTTATGTTTCCTTTTTTTATGTCGTCATTTCTTGCATAAGCCCGAACCGAATTTCGGAAAATATCGGAAATAGAGGGGTTTATTTTTAGCCAACAGTATATTTTGTGACTACTTTATATTTGATAAATAGTTTTACATAAATGGTAGTAATTTTTAAAGATATTTTTATAAAATATTATAGGACTAGATTTTATATTAAACGTATTTACTAAATAGTGGAATTAGAATCCATAATGAGTTGAGTGGATTAATGGTAAAATCGAGTTCAAACTGAACTTAGTTTCAGTTAATTACTTAAGTAGATAACAGAGTTCATTACACCAAAACACTAATGATTAATACCATATCGGAAAGAATTATGATTAATAAATTCAAGGGGTGAAATGAGTGCAGGATTATAATACCAGAAATGTTTTAAAGAAATGTGAATAATTTAAAAGCAAATTAAAAGAAAATAAATATAGTAAACCCAGGCGAATTAGACAACCTATATTAGAAATAGGGGGAATAAACCGATAAATGTTACAAGCATTTCGTACAGATTACTTCATAGTTACGAGGACTTCCCTTTATAAGTTCTAAGATGTACAATTATGATTTTAATAAAGAATTATTGTTACTAAACTCATTATGGAATTACACTTGTTCTGTTAAACTGAAATATGCTTGCATAGAAAAGCTTACAGGAAATTACAATAACAAAATGTACTGTAAGGTTACACAGCCGCAGTGCTAAAAGCATTAGAATGTATTCAAAAATTGGTAAAACAACCTGCCAATATCTGGTTGCCAGGGCGCAGGGGAATTTTAGTAACGAATAAGCAGACAGACTTACCCGGTGGACTGCAAGATCATCTACAGGCGGAAAAAAAATCCAAGCAGTACTAAGAGCACAAGGGCGTAATAAATTCACTATAAATAGTCGGTGAATGCACCCAAAGTCGCGAAAACCCGGGAAAAGACAACAATTTGACAATATCTTGGGTGCCAAAAGACAAAGGAGATCTGGGCAATGAACAAGCAGGCGAACTGGTCAGAGACTATCCTTAAGTCCAGAAGCTACATTTGATCCTATAATTGACTTCTCCATCTCAGAGTTAGTTCACACACACACACACACACACACACACACACACACACACACACACACACACACACACACACACACACACACAAACAAACACACGCGCGCACACACACACTTGGACCAAATCCAGAGATGCCAGACACAATAAAGTCAAGATTAAAAGGATCCTAAAAAATCTGCAAGACTACATATAGATACAGAACCTATAATTGGGATAACAAGATCAACGTAAACCAAACGAAACAAAGTGAGAAATTAATGAATTCTAGAGATGCCATAAACATTAAATCCATGATTGAATAACTCTCCTCTAAATTGGAAAACACATGTCTTCAGTTAGACGGGGTAAAACTCGGGGAACGATAACTAGTCACTGGCATCTGAGAAAACACCTACATAATATTAGTATATACAACGATGACCAGGAGGAAGAAACTGCCACAAATATAACAAGGTACTAAAAAGACCGGGGAAAACGAATTTCAGTAATGACGTACTACTTAGTCTAAGGAACGAGTCAGCCTAATTGAACTAAGGAACTAGGAAAAGTACAATAAGCCAAAGGGTGCAGTGCTTGCCGAACCCTGCTTCCTCGTAACATCATCATAATCTTCCTAATCGAGGGTTTTTCAGTGAAAATTGACAGCTTTAGTAATGAAATGGTCAACAATATAATGAGCAACCCAATAGCAGAAACACATCGGAATAGATATCTAAAATAGATCCAGCAGTTTTATAGATCCATGGATTAGAAGAATCTGCTGGTAGGTGTCTGTTGTTCTAAGTTTTCTATATACGACTATTTAAATTAGGTTATTTATTATGAACAGTATCTAAATATTCACTATTTTTCGTGGTCCGCTTGACCAATTAATATCATTCAATTAATTAAGGTTTTTAGTTCAGATAAAAAAGTCAGTGTCACGAGCGGGATCGAACCCACGACCTTCGGCTTGATACGCCCCTACTCTACCACTTCAACTATCGTGACTATCTCAACTAAAAATCTTAATTAATTGAATGATATTAATTAGTCAAGCGGACCACGAAAAATAGTGAATTTGATGAATTAAAATCAAGTATACTTCACTAATGCTCTCCGTGGCCATTTCATTTGTCGCCGAGAATCAAATAGATTACAAGACATTTGAAAAATGGGAACAAGGGAGGAAAAATTGAAAAGGTGGGGTTGAGATGGGAAGTTATGTCCGAGAGGATCGAAGTCACGATAGCTCAAGCGGTAGAGCAGCGGCGTATCAAGCCGAAGATAATGGGTTCGAATCCCGCTCTTGCCATTGACTTTTTATCTCAACTAAAAACCTCAATTAGTATCTAAAAAGTTGAAACAACCATCTTTATTTACTTCCAATGTAAAATTGATATTATGGTATAAACAATTAATTAATGCTGCCTAAAACTTTTGTTAGTGGAACTATTTTTTCCAAAAAGTAGATTAAGCATTGTAAACAAAGGTTTAAATTGAAGTTCGGTAAAAGTAAGCTGTCATGAAAAATTATATGTCTTAATGGAAAAAACTTTATTGCATCATTAATGAACAAGTGTTTTATTCTTTTTGCTGACCTTAATAAATAAAAATTGTAATTTATTATCTCATAAATTATATTCGACATATACCATTGCATAAATTTACTGTTAACACCTCGAAAATCGTCTGTATTTTTTTTTCCAGTGGCCGCTATGGAAAAGATAATGCTAAATAATTCAAGTAAAACTATACTTCGAGCAGATGTGTGAATTAATAAAACCGTATCGAAATTAATACGAGGTTTAGGCTTAATAGGGACGGGCAGTTTTTTTCCAGGCTGGTGATATCGTAACGATGAAAAACATCTGTTGTCTTGATGCAATTGGGCAGCCGGCAAAGTCCTCTATCTTTGGTTACCGATCGTAAAAAAGAGACTAATTGTCAAATAATGAAAAATATAGCATAATCAACTATCCGTTCTTTCCCTCCCTTTCATAAATCCTCAGGAAATTTGACTTCTTCCCCAGATTGGAAAACACAATATGAGATACATTTTACCGGACGAAATTATTGGTACAGAGTTTAAATATGAACTATTTGTTTTTTGTTTGAACTTCAAAATCAATCATTAAAAAAAAATGATATTAATTTTGTGACTTAATGCTTAACTGGAGAGGTTTAATTTAACTACCGTTAAAAAGGACTTTTAGTAAGTAAAAACGTTTGCGGTAAAGCCAGGCTTTTGTCGATTCTCAAACCTCCGCTACCAAGGTCTTTTCAGTTGATTGTCAGAATCTCAAGATACTCTAGGTTTGGCACGGTCAGTGAACTTGATTCTAATGTTGAAAGGAAGCTGGAACTAAGCTCGCAATCACCTCCCTCCCTTGGTACGGCTGGATAACAAAAAATTCCCATTCATCCTCCAATAAGTTGAAATATTTTCATCCCAGGGGTCCCGAACCAACTCACGGACACTAGGTAATTACTTAGGCCCGAATTTCGCTTTATTCTTTATCTTGGCGTATTTTAAAGTCGTGTTGAAATATCTTGGGATTGAATTTTGAAAACACTTCTTCATTTAGCTATATGTGCGGATTATTACACATTTCAAATTAATCCGAAAAAAATACATATTGTCGAATTATATCAATTTCTGGTCCTATACCATCTAAAAATATAAACAAAACGCTTTTAATACTTTTTTGATAAATACTTGTAATATTCCTTTATGAACAACAGTTAGGGGGCGTCGGTGGCCGCAACGGTTTAGGCGTTGACACGGCGCTCATCACTGTAAGGTAAAGGTCCCGGGTTCGAATCCAGGGGCACTGCATTACTTACAAATGGGCTTTTTTTTAAAAAAAATATTGATATATTGATATAACCTCTGTTGTTACGAACCTCGTAAAAAAAAATCAAGTTTTTTTCCGAAAAATTTACCTGATTTTGGTTAGTTTTCATGAACTGTTTAATTCAATCCATCATTCAATTCAAGACTTTCTTGCGCTTTTTATTAAATTAAAATTAAATTAAATTAAAAAAATTAAAGCGCTTTTAATTTTTTTTAAATGATCAACAACTGCCATATCTAGTGTTATTTTATTCCTCAACATGTACATGTTATCTTTGCAATAAATGATGATTTTGTTGAATGCGGTCAAATAGTCCTTATTTATTTTGTTTGTAATTAGGTAGAAAGACGAATAAATTATGAAAAACATTTTACATAATCGTCTTTTCAGTTTTTCCTTTAAAAGTTTATGATTTTCGTATATTTTTGTTTATATTTAATTAAACACTACAGGTTTCTGCTGATGAAATTTTTCGTAAAATTGTTACTAATATTTGTAGAAATGTGTGGTGATTAGTGACCGTTAATCGATAATTCTTCAGAAATCGTGAGATGCGGTCTGGTGTCATGTAGGTTTCAGAAAAACATTTTCTTTATCGTGCCAACGTTTCGATCTTTATTGAGATCATCTTCAGGGCCTGGGATTTACAAACATTGGTTAAATTTAACAAATACATGTAGGATGTGGAAAAAAGTGAATTTATACAATGCAAAAAATACATTTTTTATATTCAGTGAAAGTATTTCTACTCACTCAGTGTTTGTTTTCTGCGTAATCAGTCGTAAACACTTTGAGTTTAAACGTTGGCACGATAAAGAAAATGTTTTTCTGAAACCTACATCACACCAGACCGCATCTTACGATTTCTGAATAATTAATATTTGTAGATATATTTTTTTGAGAATTAATCCACTTTTTTGTTGGTATGTTTTTATTTTCGCAATTTTTATTCCTAATAATGTTGATTACCCTAGTATCTTTTTAGGCATAAAGTTTGAAATATATACACCAAAGGATGTTGCTACATGGCAATATAGTACTTCCAGAATTTTCAAATGTATTGGAGAAGGATTTGAATACCATAACATAACGTACTTTGTGGAAAATCCACTTTTCAGTGATTCACTTTTGGATTCAGGTCAAAAAGTAATACTCAGGACGCGAATCTGAATGTTGTTGCGTAGGGTCTCGTCTGTACTGCTACATTTATTGATTTATGCAAGGCTTTTGACTTTATCGTACTCGTTAAATTAAAGAGAACGACAATTTCTCAAAAAAAATCCTCCTCAACTCCTACAATTTTGACAGTCAAGCAGAACGCAAATAGTTCGACATAAATTTGAATACACAAAATCAGGTGTTCCTCAAGGATCCCAACTAAGACCACCTGTTTTATTTTATTTTTACAAATGACATATCAAACCTTCCAGGCTCCCATAATACTAGATTTGCTGATGATAATGACTCAATAGTTAAAAACTATACCCTCACATCGGCTCTTATCTGAACTCTGATCTGGTTTATACTATATACGACCTACGTAAATAGTTTTTGGGAAAGGGATTATCCCTGAATATTGATATTACAAATACACTCGTGATGGTTTATAGAGATGTGACATCGGTGCTTATCAACCAGGAAGCTGCCTAATTACTGGGTGTGATGATTGGCCCAAAACTTAACTGGAGAGCACACTGTGATCGTATAGACGATAAGGTTGTGCAGAGCAACATGTTTCAAAAGCTCCTTTCCAGCTGATAACCAAGTGACTTTTTCATTCGCCAAATCACTATTTCCGGATTCTTTAATGCTTGGTATTTAGGAAAGTTTTATTTTAACGTGGAAACATTGAAAAATCAATAAAAATTGATTTATCTTCGGATCTTACGCCGGGTTCGACGTGTCTGGAAAGCGAGTGAAGAACGGTAATAAGAAAATTATTAAAAAGCATTTCTGAAATGATGACACTAGTAAAACTTTATCAAAGAAGAAGAAAGAAACTCTCAATACGACACATAATAATCACACATTTACACAGAAAACAAACACTGAGCCCTGAAGATGATCTCAATAAGTTCGAAACGTGGCACGACAAAGAAAATGTTTTTCTAAAACCTGCGTCACACCAGACCGCATCTCACGATCTCCAGATAATATTATCAAAGAATGCTTTCTTTAATCTAAACAATCAAATTAAATATATATACCAGTTGGGAATATCAACAGGTTTGATGTTCCAGGGCAAAAATTGAATTAGTAGGGTCAATACATTTCTTTTTTTTTAACTACTAACTTACGCATACGTACTGTCAAGTTTATTTTAAATATTTTCCTGATTATGCTCACGGTAGTTTTTATTTCTGAAGAACCAAATCTGCATTGAAAATGAATTGGCTTTTAGAAAACAAAAGACTTCCTTTCGTGTTAAAGTATTTTCTCCATTCTAAGTGGGAACAAGTTTTAATTTATGCCTCATACACCGTTCCTAATCTTAGTCGCGTGAAGTTTTATAATTATTTTGGATTTAGTAAAACGAAGAAGAAAAAAATTCTTTTGTAGTCCTTTGAATGGTTTACATCGAAGCGGTTTTATTTTAATATTCAGCTCCTTGCCCATTACTCACTAGAATCATATTTCCCTCCCCTCTTTGAAAGTAGCTTTTGCTATCTTTGCTATCAAAATAAATTGTTATTGCCTTTTTAGGTTAGTTAATAACTTTTAGCCCATCCAACGATCGTCGTTCGATCCGGAAGTTCAGGATATTATTGTCTTATTACTCTGTTTCATAACATTACTGCATTGTTTGAAATGTTTAGTTTTATGTATGATTTTTTTTTACGAGGGTTCGCAACAGCAGAGGTTATATCAACCCTCGGTGTGCCGGTGTTTTTGAAAAAAAAAAAAAGGCCATTTGTAAGTATGTCGGGTTCGAATGTAGGGCCGCTGGATTCGAACCCGGGACCTTTACCTTACAGTGATGAGCGCCCCCTTTTGTGTTTATTATTTAACTATTGGATGATTTTATATCAACAAACGAGGATGTTTTCTACGTCGTTAGTCTAGGGGGCAATCGAAATTTCTATCTCTAGGATGGCTCGAAGCAAAGGCAACTTAAGAAGATAAACATTACGTCAACGTTTAATCGTGTGAGGCGTTTATCTTTCTCCATCTTTGACTGTAATTACAAAAATCACGAATAAATATTAATAAATCAATTAGGTGTTAATTGATTTGTTATTGTTATGTGAGATACAAGAAATTTGAAAATTCATCATAATTGTCACAATCCTTCCTTGCTAAGTGTAATGTTTTTTTAATATATACAAAATGAAATACAGTGGACGCCGCTTATAACACTCATTGATATAAGGATCAGTCGCCTAAAAGACTCAGAACGCCAGAAACAGTCCGGACGTATCCGAATACATTGAAAAAAATTCGATTATAAGACTCACTCACCACTTCGGATATAAGACTCACAATGTATGTTGCATAGCTCACAATGTAAATTTGAATTTGAAGAATATCAAACTAGTTTTCTTACCTGCGTCACTGATGCAGCCGTGTGACCAAGGAATCATTCGAACTTTTCAAGGATATTACAAGTCAAAAATGAGAAAAAACCTTATCGCTCTCATTGACGAAACCTTGGAACCTCAGTCAACTTCATCTTCAAATTCGACTTTCAAGGCTAACGACCTCGCCAAGAAAATCAACATTCACGAGGCTTTACACCTGGCCAACGAAGCGTGGACTAACGTTAGTGATGTGACTATTCAAATCTGCTTTCGGCACGGAGGTTATGTCAAAACTGATGAAGAGTTGGAGGAAGAGGAATATAGCTGCCCTATTGACACGCCAGAAGTCCTTACTGTGAGGAACTACGAGAGTTGAATGGATACCGACCACTATCTTCAAACCTCTGAAGCGTATTCTGAGGACCAAATCTGCCAGTCCGTCATGAACGAAACCAGCAGGAGCACATTGCATGCTAGGAACGATGACGATGTAGACGAGGAGGAGTCTGATGAAGTCGAAGTTCCACCTTCAAACTCAGAAGTTCTAAGGGCTCTAGGGGTGATGAGGAGAGCTGTACAGCACCACGGGAGCAATTTTCAACAGCACTACGATTATGAGAAGTATATTATTGAAATGATGGAAAATAACAAAAAACAAACAAAATTAACAAATTCTTTAAACTATGTTCAATTTTGAATTGATTATGTATTTTATAGCTGAATGACACGCTTTGTCTACAGGAAAAATAAAGTTTGTGTATTACGTACATTCTAAAATCTTGTTTCCTTCGCTTATAAGGTTCATCCGCTTATAGGACTCACTTTGTGCTGGTCCCAAAGTGAGTTATAAGCGGCGTCCACTATATATACATTTTTTATATTGTACTTAGGGAGATTGTGTAATACATATTTAGCAAGTGTTATTTTAGCCAATTTTAACAGAGGTACTAGTAATATAAATAAATCGAAAAAAACAAGTATCAGTTAATCCAGCTTACTTCAGGTTAGAGTTTGTACCTTTTGAAGACAATTGAAAGGACAAACTTAACTCAATAGGATTACCTATTTTCCCTCTCTCGTCCATTCTGCCTTTACTAAGACAGTAGCCAATAAAATTAATAAATTCATTAGACATCGTGGTCCGATTGACCGAATAACGTTTTTCAATTAATTAATCTTTATGTAAGTTATTGGTTGAGGAAAAAAGTCAGTGTCCCGAGCGGGATTCGAACCCACGACCCTCGGCTAGGGGCTCATTAGCCGAGGGTCGTGGGTTCAAATCCCGCTCGTGACACTGACTTTTTATTTCAACTAATACTTACATAAAGATTAATTAATAAAATTAATTGGTCAAGCATACCACGAAAACTAGTGAATTTAATATAATTAATGTTTTGCTTCTTAAATCTTAGGTTTTCACGTTAAGGTTTGAAACTATTTCAAAACGTCTATCACTCCTGAAATAATAAATAAATTAAAGATAATTTTCAACAGTATAGTCTTGTCAACCAATTTTCGTCGTTGGTAAAACAACACAGCTGTACTAAGTATAACACGGACAGATGATCCAGTCTGGCTGGGATCTTTTACGACCCAGGCCAACGGGAATAGACTGTCCGAGTGATGATCAAGGACAAATAGTACGTGACGGTTTGTCCTGGTAGGCCAACAGTTCGGCTCGCACTTTGTTATTAAGAATAATGGTGGTTCGAACCCGTGGAAAAGAGGGTTGTCTGACTTTAATGGGGCTTTAATGCACTGCGAGCGTTTTATTAGCTTACTTTGCCTTTCGGTTCGAGTTCTTCACGGGGGAGCTATCTACAGAGATAATCATTAAAGAGAAATAAGTGCGTGGATTTCAAAAAGTTAAAATTATCCGGATTAATTCAATTAAAAAGTTAGCCGTAAATGTACAAACATCGCGAGTTTTTTCATCACAGTAAAATGTAAATGGAGGAGTTACGCTGGATGATCTGGGAGTTCATGAACGGCATTCCATCAAAACTAATCAGCTCTGGTCCGCTTATTCTCACCGAATAATTTTTTGATGTTGGCCGTAGTTGAAGATACTACCCATGAATACAATGATGATTGGGGGGGGGGAATTATCGAGTAATTACTGTTTTTAATTGTGCATGTTCGTTAGTTCCTTTTCAAGGTGCATTTTATGATCGTAGCCATACGGTCATTTGTTTTTAATTATCGTGTAAAATAAATTGTTTGTTTTAACTCTAACTCATTATTTGTTTTCTAATGTTTTGCTTTTGTTTTGATTACAGGTATGTGAAATGATCTTCATATATTAAGTACCTTTAAAGTTTTCTATGTTATACAGCTCTCATCTTATTTGGTAAAATCGTATATAAAATTTATTTCGCAACGTTATATTAATTACATGCTTTCTTGTAAACCAACTTAAATGGCATCAGAAATTCATGAGTTTTAATAATTAATTAATTATGATAATTTAAAAAAAAATCACCAAAACATTGGAAAACCTTTTAGTAATAGATTAAAATTTAACTAACAATTTATAACCTAGTTTTGATCTTAATAACCCGTTTACTTCTTCTAGCCTTGCGGAGTGCCTTAAGTCTTGGCATCCTGTAAATAACCGAACCGATTTTATCTTGTGAAACAGAATCCCATTCTTCAACCAGAACAGTTTGAACCTGTACGACTTGTTGAAGGCGGCAAACGATCTATAACCCGTCTTAAACATGCCCTATAAGAATTCTGTTGGATTCAAGTAATGTACATTCACCTGCCTACATCCTCCAAGGATGGTTGGTAATTCGAACTGCATGTGGTCGAGTATTACCATGTCTTAACCCGAAGGTGTCTCCCCAAAAATGGAGTGATGGGATCACAGCTTCCTGAAGATCTTCAATGTACTTTATTGCAGTTAAAGATCTGTATAATAAATAAGCTGGGTACGGGCACGGGCGTTGATTCCTCCCCATACCATAACTATCTTTGAATCGGCTGTGACTCGCGCATGGCACATGAGCAAAGTTGCTGCACAAATAGTCTCGGTCATCTGATGGCCACAGACCAAACCGGCATTCATTTATGGAGCGACGAGCCCTCTAAACGAGATGCTGATTTGCGAATACTCGCCACTCTACTCGATGCCTCTCAAGTAGTAGAAAACCTGATGCGGTAGTGAATAGGCTATTCTCTCTCCGATGGCTGTTTTAGAGCTCATTGCGAACCATTTGGAGTTGACTATCCATCAAGGAAGATATTAAATGACGTTTCCGTAGTGCAGTAAGAGCAATAAAACGATGGTCTCTGGCCGCCGGACAATACGGTCGACCACTAACTTCTCTTTTGTCGAGACTTCCAGTGGCCCTAAACTGCTGTAGACCATCCTGGATGGTAGAGCGCGGCGCACCCAGGTCTTGGGCTATGTAACATAAGCTAGTCCATTGTTAGCCAAAGCATCTCTGCTCGGGCGAGATGTTCTCTACTTAAAACCATACAATTAATCAATGTTTTAAGTTGAGACAAAAAAGTCAGTGTCACGAGCGGGATTCGAACCGACGACCTTCGGCTTGATACGCCGCTACTCTACCACTTGAGCTATCGTGACTTCGATCCCCTCGGGCACTAACTTCCCATCTCAACCGCACCTTTTGAATTTTCCCTCCTTTTTGCCATTTTTTCAAGAGATGGGAAGTTAGTGCCCGAGGGGATCGAAGTCATGATAGCTCAAGTGGTAGATTAGCGGTGTATCAAGCCGAAGGATGTGGGTTCGAATTCCGCTCGTGACACTGACTTTTTTATCTCAACTTTAAACCTTGATTAATTGTATGATATTAATTGGTCAAGCGGGCCACGAAAAATAGTGAACTTAATCTACTTAAAACCTTGCTTTGCAGAAAAAAATAAGTTTTCACTTAAATTTTCATCATAGATGAAAACAATATAAAAAACCAACTAACTTATTGATAAGGTAGTTATGGAAATTATGAATTGAACTGATTTTCTTAATTTTTTATCTAAAAGCATTAGTAACACACTATAAAGGTTAACAACAAGTTATTAATATTGTGTTTACGTTTTAAGTCAAATATTAATCTTTATACCTAGATACTATGGAAAATAAACAAATAAATGCAAGTGCCTTTTTTTTCTTAGAGTATATATTCCGTCGTTATTGAAATTAAATTGCTGTTATGAAAGGCTCTTTCCGTCTGGAATTTGTGACCTTTTGGTTTTTTTTCTGTCGGAACTTCACTCATGATCTTGCGTTACGACCGGAGCGGTAATTATTTTTAGTTTCTCCCTGTTGGGATATCGTGACACGGAGGACCTTTAATATTATGAAATGTAGCAGAAAATCGTGTTCGAATAATAACGGGAGTTTCTAATCAAGAACAAGTTGAACTCTGGATTACGGATCCCCCTCTTCAAGCCATCCGTGTAAGACGCTATGAATTATTTGCGCGAAAATATCTCGAATGTCTTGGTGGTTTATAGTTTATAAAACCGGAACCGGTGTTATGTTTCGTTTAGAGACTTCATAACTCGTACTGCTGCGCGATCGACAAAGTTGCATAAAAGGAACGTCGCATATGTTTTGTTCGCTGTATAATTTACATGTACATACAAGCATAGTGTCCAAAAATTGCTCTAGTTTCATGAGTTTCATTTAAAAAAGGGTTATTTCGTATTGATAACGTTTTTGGACAATCGGTTTTCTACTGTCAATCAACTTCTCATCCAGCACACATCTTTTATTAGTTTTAAAAATTGTATACCATTAAAAGTGAGCGTAGGAGTGTTTTCGAGAAGGAACAATTTAAAATAATTAGAATCCAACTTTAAGTATCTTTACTTTATTTATTTTTCCCAATATGCAGTTAAGGAAAGAACTTATTACACGTGCCCAATTTGGAGAACAGTATATAATATATTTTTAAATTTATTGCCCAATGTGAAGTTCTTTTCTAACTCGCCGATTAAACAGAAAAAATAGTTAAAATATTATTAATCAGAGTTCAAGGAGGCTTAGTAGTCCGAAAATCCTTCATAAATTTCTACTGTAATCCGATATATGCTAACTTTGTGTGGTAACGGGCCATGAATTTCGCCAAAGATGATAGAGAGGCTTTTTTTACGTTTTACTGATCCCTGTTTGAGACAAATCTCGAATGCTATTTGATTATTATTTTACAGCTGTTGCTTTGCTTTTAAATATGCCGAGGAAATAATACGTGCAGGAAGTGTTTTTTTGTTCCATTCAGACCTGTAGCTTGTTTGGTTAGGTTAGTCAGTTATACTCTCTCGCCCCCCTTTCTATCTATCTATCAATCAGTCTATCTATCAATCTATCTATCTATCAATCCATCTATCAGTCTATCTATCTATCTATCTCTAAAAACAGCACGTGGAAACGTAATTACATGCTTTACCTAGTAAAGCTTTTATTTAGCGCTCTCTCTCTCTCTCTCTCTTTCTTTCTTTCTCTTTCTTTCTCTCTTTCTCTCTCTCTCTCTATCTGTCTATCTATCTCTCTCTTTCTCTCTCTCTCTCTATCTGTCTACCTCTTTCTCTCTCTCTCTCTATCTATCAGTGTACCTATCTATGCATATGTCTCTAAAAGCATAAAATAGCACGTGGAAACATAGTTACTTTACCTTGTAAAGCTTTTATTTAGTACTCTCTCTCTCTCTCTCTCTCTCTTTTTCTCTCTCTCTATCTGTCTATCTATCTCTCTCTTTCTCTCTCTCTCTNACACACACACACACACACACACACACACACACACACACACACACACACCTGTAAAAAACTGCATATGTATAGTCTTTAACACACACACACACACACACACACACACACACACACACACACACACACACACACACACACACACACGTACGCAATATCTTTTTAATTCATCTTTCATAATACATATTCAAAAGTTACCTTGTTGCGTGAAACCTTGTACACAGGTTGTATTTCCGATATTGTTTTAATGCTTCTGTTGATTTATCTGTTCAACTTGCAAATAACTTCCAACTCGAGTTGAAACAAACTCCACGGACTATTAGTGGCTCAGTATAAAGTGTAAACAAGGTTTGCGCTCATGACGGCATATTTAAAAATAAACCGTTTCATCGTGTGAAATGACAGTTACGTGGAGGGTGTAGTATATGCAAGAACGTGGAATGCTTTTCACATTAAAAATGAGTTTTACTAGTTGACTAATTATAATTAAAAAGAATTGTATAAATACTTCCTGTGTTGTTTACTCATCCTTTTTTACTACATATTTTTTTTCTAGTAGTTTGTTAATAACTTTATGAAGTGTGTGTGTTATATTTATGTTGTAATGTTTTCTTACCGGTGTGGTGTTGTTAATAGCTTAAGTATGTTTCTTTGGCTAAAAAATATTGAATTTTGTTAATTTCCGGACATTATAGCCTGTATTATCCTCGTCGATTTTGCTTATCGCGAGCTTCATGGTATGTCTGTGTCATTAAGGGGCGTTCCAATTCGGTTGCGGCCTACAAATGCATGAAACGGACTCGACTGACAAAATAACACACCGTCCTTCCACTGGAAATGTCCGAACGCTTCTAACGAACCAAACGTTGAGGAAGGCGCACACGGATGTGTTCACTAATCCCCAGATCACAAAGAAAGCAACCCTTTTTGTCCAGAAAGCAATATAATGAAATAGTGTATATTTTAATAAATTTTTCAAAACTACTCTTGATCTGTGATTTAGGGTGGCGGCAACGATTTAGGCGTTGACACGGGCCCATGAAGGTAAAGATCCCGGGTTCGAATCCAGCGGTCCTGCATTCGAACCCGACATATTTTCAATCGGGCTTTTTTTTCCCCCAAAAACACCGGCACCCAGAGGGTTGATATAACCTCTGCTATTGCGAACCCTCGTTAAAAAAAAAAAAAAGAAAAAAAGTGTTCTTACTCAAAAATCGTTAACTAAATTCATAAAACACCAATTTATCCATATGACCAGGAGTGTAGATAGATGGAAAACTTTAGATTTAGATAGATTAGAAAATACTTTATTTACAAAATTTTGCACACATCAATCAACCATATTTCCAAAAGTATATACAGGGTGTCCCAGTTTAATTTAAAATTTTGGTCATGATTATTGCACGTTCTACTGAGGTTACAAAAAAATACCTACAACTTGTCAATTTTACAAAAACTTCTTCATCTAATATGCTTTACGTTGATATATCCAGGTTTTTAAATAACGTTCTAGTAGAGTTGAAAAATAACAATTGAATGTTCGAAAACGTGAGCTAAGGTAAATTTGAGGGGGGGGTAGAAATAAATCAATTAGAACTCGCTTTGTAAAATAAAAATGACACATCTGTGATCTCACAAAAACCATACCAGAAAGCATCATACAATAAAATGCAATGGTTCTTCTTGTAGCAAGCACCTAACAACAAATGAGGAACTTTTCAGAGAAAATGCTCAAAGTGTTTTCCCTCTTCTCGAATGCAAAACTGATTTTCTGAATTTCTACCCCCCTTCAAATTTACCTTAGCTCACGTTTTCGAACATTCAATTGTTATTTTTCAACTCTACTAGAACGTTATTTAAAAACCTGGATATATCAACGTAAAGCATATTAGATGAAGAAGTTTTTGTAAAATTTGATTTTTTGTAACCTCAGTAGAACGTGGTCATGACTAAAATTTTAAATTTTGTAATTTTGACATGTTCCAACTGATATTGGCCTAACACTTTATGTCATTCAGATTGTTGCAAAAAAGTATCTTACAGCAAATTGAGCGTTCTTTCAAATGGTATAATTGGATTTGTTGTAGTCTCAACATTTTGGAAGTTGTAAGCGTTTTTAGGTGGTAAGGTAGTGAAAAGTTGAAAAAACCTAAATTGACGAATATCTTCAAAATAGAGAACTTTCCTCAAATTTTCTCTTGTGCATGTTTTGCTCCAAACGAAGAGTAGAATCGATTCCCTGAGTTTCGTCACAAGGAACTGGGCCACCCTGTATATACTTTTGGAAATATGGTCTAATATCTATACATTCATTCTATTTAAGGTCTTGGTTGAGATAAAAAGTCAGTGTCACGAGCGGATTCGAACCCATGACGTTCGGCTAAATACGCCGCTACTCTGCCACTTGAGGTATCGTGACTTCGATCCTCCCGGAGACCAACTCATCCTAAAACCGTTTCCATTTTCCCTCTTTTTGCCATTTTCAAATCTTATATATATATATATATATGTATGTAACATGTAACTAATTCGTCTTTCGTCGGAGTTCGTTGTAAATCATTACAAATATTCGAAATTGAAAATTAGAACTTTGGCTATATAGTAATTGTAGAGCATTAAAAGAACAAAATAAATTCCAGGTCTAATAAATAAATGTCGATGAACTAAGATCAGAATTATAACGTTATTCCGATTTTTTACCAAACATTAACTGTTTATAACGTTGTTTTATGCTTTAAACTTCACTACTATTTATTAGGCTTTATCATAATTTCAACCTGCTATTAATGCAACATATTTTCTACCATTTTGACCGATTGTTAAGTGAAGCAAGATTAGAATAATAAAATAATATGGCGTCGATGTTAAACACCAATCAAATTAACATTAAACAAAAAATAAGTTATACGCAGTAGAAATAAACAACGCTTCAATATATAACGAGGTCGGGAGAAATAGAATTTGATTTCCGATGTACCCAATACAGTGTTGATTTAATTTAACATTAAAAATCCGATTTGAAGCAACAGACTAAAGGTTTACGCTTTCAATCGATTCTTTAAATTTGTGGGGTCGGATTTCAAAAAACGAATTGTAAAGACATCCCATAAATAGTTTTATAACTAACGCCAGAGTGTAGTTAAAGTAAAGGATGCCACCGTGTCAACCCGCTCTACCCGAAGCTGGTTTAATTTATTCCTGTTCTAAAATAAGGACCTTGAAAATGAGGTACAAATAGTATTGTATCGTTTATCATTATCGCTGGTGTCCACGATCTGGTCAAAATGGAAAGCAAATTTGTTTTCCATACAATCGCCTTGAAAAATTAGCATGTTGGGATTTTTGGAAAAAGATTTGCATAAACTATTGCCCTTGGAACCCGACGATGTGAAGAACTGGCTTAATTTATTCCCAAAAACAACAAAATAAAACTTCGCGCCAAGTGTTAGAATAATATATGAAAGCTGTAAAAAATGGCCTTTTTTAAAGTGTGTTTTAAATACCTTGGGAATTATCGTCTGGAATCTTTTGGGGATTCGTTGTATTTATTTAAATAAACGACCTTATGCTTTATTTATTCACATATCGTGAGATGCGGTCGGGTGTGATGTAGGTTTCAGAAAAACATTTTCTTTATCGTGCCAACGTTTCGATCTTTATTGAGATCATCTTCAGGGCCTCGGATTTACAAACATTGTTTACATTTAACAAATACATGTAGAACGTGGAAAAAAGTGAATTTATACAATGCAAAATATATTTTTTATATTCAATCAAAGTATTTCTACTCACTCAAATGTAATTGTGCCATTCTTGCGTGTCGTATTGTGAGTGCCAGTGAGATATTGCTGTTTTATGTTCTCACTGGCACTCTCAACACGACACGCAAAAATGGCACAATTACACAGAAGACAAACACTGAGCCCTGAAGATGATCTCAATAAAGATCGAAACGTTGGCACGATAAAGAAATTGTTTTTCTGAAACCTACATCTTAGCAGACCGCATCTAACGATTTCTGAATAATTATCGATTAACGGTCACTAATCACCACCCATAAAAAAATATTTATTTTGCATTGTATAAATTCACTTTTTTCCACATCCTATAGGTATTTTTTAAATTTAAACAATGTTTGTAAATCCTAGGCCCTGAAGATGATCTTAATAAAGATCGAAACGTTGGCGCGATAAAGAAAATGTTTTTCTGAAACCTACATCACACCCGACCGCATCTCACGATATCTGAAAAACTATCGATTAACGGTCACTAATCTCTACACACTTATGCTTTATGTACTTTAAAATCAGAATGTGAGTTCAATCGCTTTTTTTGTCTCTTATTTCTAGATTTGACTAATACAACCTTTCCTGATTAAACAGAAATGAAAAGATAATACGTAAAATATTATAAATCAGTGTTCATGGACGCTTAATAAGTCCGAAAACCCCATATAAATTTCTACTGTAATCCGATATCTGCCAATTCCGGGCGGTAAAGGGCCATGAATTTTCGATAAAAATGTGGAATGGTGCTAAATTATTGTCATTTTGAAACGTTAGCTTTATACGCTGAAAATTACTTATGTATACGTTCATTTTCACGCCCAGTGCATAACGGAACTGGATGGCATAACATAGCAAATATTGTATGCTAATTGTTTTTATTCCAGGCGACGTATTGTCTTTAGCCTCTTAAGTTATAAAATTTCAATAAAACATGATTTATAATTTTGATGTAAAGTCTGGTTGAGATGAAAAATGAATCATCACACAAAACGTATAATATAACATAAAACAGTCATCACATTCCACACATCAAACATTTTTATATAGTCTAATTTTTCAACAATTTAGCTTTCCTTTTCCTATTTATCCCCGTCTATATAATCCTAAAAGGATAATCTGGCCGAACTATTACCAACGTTTTTTCCTTTCGTCCTTTTCACCTCAAAGACGCCGACTCCTTATACAAAAATGTCTTTTCTATATCGACTTCCTTCCCCACCCCTTCAAAATCCAACATAAAACAGCAATATCTCAGTGGCAAGAATGGCACAATTACACAGAAAACAAACACTTTGAGTAGAATACTTCGATTGAATATAAAAAAAAATTTTCATTGTATAAATTCTCTTTTTCCACATCCTACATGTATTTGTTAAATTTAAACAATGTTTGTAAATCCCAGGCCCTGAAGATGATCTCAATAAAGATCGAAACGTTGGCACGATAAAAAAAATGTTTTTCTGAAACCTACATCACACCAGACCGCATCTCACGATTTCCGAATAATCATAGACTAACGGTCACTAATCACCACACATTAAATCATTAATTTGGTTAACCAGGATCGACTAATAAGCATATGGTTTCAATATAAATTAGACCTTTATGTTAGATCTCAATGCTTTTGTTTTTCTTTTCGCAACCTGTTACTTATACATTTATTTTGCATTAGAGGGGGCCCCTTTGATAAGATAGGCTTGGGAAAGGAGGGCGGATTTATTTATAAGTTCATCTTGCCATTCTTGTCATATCACAGAACCATATCTCTTTATCTAATATCGATTTGAAATGTCGCATTGTCTATAAATAAATATATGCACGATTTTTTTTATAGCTTGTTTAATTAATAATAAATTATATAAGGATTAATACTCTATTAAATATTCAAGTTACGGCTTGCAACAGTTTTCGTTTCTTTGTAGGTCTGTTGAGAAACGAAAAAAGAAAACCACTACATATGGTGAAGCCGCTACTGGGTTTTTAGATGGATTGTAATTTCTAAAAGAAAGACGGGTGCTCTAGGCGTTTTAATTTAAGTAATAAGCTTTGGAGGAAAGGGCTCAGACAAGCCCTGAGTAGATCTTTTAACCAGCTAATAAACGTTGTGTTGAAAAATAACCCAAAGTTGGATTTTGAAGAACTTTTCCTTCTAATGGTCTTCTTCAATGTCCTATTCATCAATCCATCCGGATATGGCGGTGTCTGCAGATAAAACGTAAGAAACTCTAATGCCATTTATTTGTTCTAATGAGCGTTATCAGTCCGAATGATACTTTGCATAAGCATTTTTTTCAATGTTTCACCAGAACTGTGTATCGCTGCGTTGTTTTAATCTGCTTTTAAAGCAATTTTTCCGCCATAATGTTCTCTTATACTATGAAACTGCAAATTAAATAATAAAGTGGATGGAACAAGAAATAAATTATATAACTATTTATTTTTTGTGGTTGAGATGGGAAGTTGGTGTCCGAGTGGATCGAGGTCACGATAGCTCAAGTGGTAGAGCAACGGCGTATCAAGCCGAAGATCGTGGGTTCGAATCCCGCTTATGCCATTGACTTTTTTATCTCAACTAAAAACCTTAATTAATTGTAATATATTAATTGGTCACGCGGACCACGAAATTAGTGAATTATCGTTAATATTTTAACGGGAGAAAACTTACTTATTTTGCCACAGCGGCACAAAGCTGTCATAATCATAATAATAATATGTGGCGTTTTGTGACCTTTAGTTAATGATTATTCGGAGATCGTGAGATGTGGTCTGGTGTGACGTAGGTTTCTGAAAAACATTTTCTTTATCGTGCCAACGTTTCGATCTTTATTGAGATCTTCTTCGGAGCTCAAAGTGTTTGTTTCTAGAGTGCCTCTCAACACGACAGACAAGAATGACACATCTACGCGGAAAATAAATACTTTGAGCCCTCAAGAAGATCTCAATAAAGATCGAAACGTTGGCACAATAAAGAAAATATTTTTCTAAAACCTACGTCACACTAGACCGCGTCTCACGATCTCCGAATAATAATAATTAATATAAATATTCTATCGTTCTACGTTTCAGGTAATGAATTCACGAAAACATACATTATTAATTATTTAAAGACATGCGACAATTTGACGCACATGATGAGAATTTTCTGTTTAATTTTCATTAACTAATTATCTTAGGTAAATTAATTAAAGTTATTGTAATGCAAGTAAGCTTAACGCTTTGCCCTGATAAGGAAAGATATCATGAGTGATTCGGCTACGTTCCTCAATGAAGATGGCGTGAAGTTGAAACGCGTATTGAGTGAATCGTATTGACTAGAGAAAATATACTGATTCCGTTAAATGACAAGTGTTGATCTTTTCAACAAGAAGACTTTTACGAATTTATAAGCAATAATCAACTTAAATAAAGGGTGACAGAAAAACGTTCACCGTATTGAGTTGAATTATATACAAATATTTTTATTAAGTAATAAATAACAGTTAAATATTGGATTTGACTAAATTATTGCATGTTTGAACGTATATTTGTTAGAAATCAGGATTTTTTTTACATTTCACACATTTTATTACTAAATAAAATTGAAAAGAGAAAGAGAAATATGAGCGAATATTAAATAATATGATTATTCAGAAATCGTGAGATGCGGACTGGTGTGATGTAGGTTTCAGAAAAACATTTTCCTTATCGTGCCAACGTTTCGATCTTTATAGATCATCTTCAGGGCCTGGGATTACAATCCAATACTTGTAGGAAGTGAAGAAAAAGTGAATTTATACAATGCAAAAAATATATTTATATTTATAAAAAATATATTTTTTGCATTGAATAAATTCACTTTTTTCCACTTCCTACATCTATTTGTTAAATTTAAACAATGTTTGTAAATCCCAGGCCCTGAAGATGATCTCAATAAAGATCGAAACGTTGGCACGATAAGGAAAATGTTTTTCTGAAACCTACATCACACCAGATCGCATCTCACGATTTCTGAATAATCATCGACTAACGGTCACTAATCACCACGCATTAAATAATATTATAATGAAAACTTGCTTCGTAAAAAAATCGTAATGTTTTATTAAATTATCTCTACAAGGAAAACCACGTTTCTAGTCTATTGTTTTCACCTCAATGTGAGCTTTCCAAAATAATAAATGGGCTTTTACCATACCACCGAATTGGACGAAGTAAAGTGCTCTCGGCACCCAATTCGATAAATCGTTGGAGTTGCGGAGTAACCTCAGAAGCCCAAAGTGTAATTCAATTGTTTCCGACGTTTCCGTCCACAGATGCCCTTTACCATCCTTTCTCCAAAAAAGCCAACCATTCCCGTTCGTTTTCGTCGGGTTTAGCTTCCCCATCGGATTGTCGACTCGTTAAGGGAACTCGCAACTTCTTAAAACAAGACGGTATCGCTCGGAACGACGGGAAACTTTTGAGCGCGACGCGTATCCCGTATTATTGCAGTAATTTGGTCGAACCATTAAAGAAGAAAGTTTTATCGCTTGTACACTCGGTTCAAGATCGATGGCGTCAACGTGGTAAAAAAAATGACGGGCTGTTCTCTCTCGGCGTGGGTGTCCACATCTGGGTTCTTTTTTTAAAACGATCCTTCCCTCAGAGTCACACAGTTTGATCCGTTTCGTTTTCACGCATCGCATTCGGACGGGATTGTATAAATATTCTGTACGGGTGTTTATCAATTTGTCGATTGGTTTCACTTTATCGTTGTCGAGCCGAGATAAGGAGGCATATGACGTTATCTGTCGACAACTTATATCAACAGGCGGAAAACCGTTACTTCGCGTTTTAACAATGGGATTGAAAACAATTCACATTTTGCCTGAATGATTGATTGAATGTGTTTATTCATTTATAGTTACAGCATGATTGTTTTACAACTAGAACTCAACAACAGTAAGCTTGAACTTTTTGTCAGTCCGCTTACGTTTTGCCATAATAAAATCAGGAATCCTGCAATATACAAACAACTGAAACAATAGAGTTTGGGAGATTTCGGAATTAATCGGTGAATCAGCATTGAAGATCGTTAAATGCCACAACCTATCTGACTGACAAAATCAGGCAATTATCGAACTATAGGCTCATCACCTCACAGATCACAACTGAAAAAAAAGTTCAAAATAATAATATAATTTTTTCTTTCAACTTTATTTATTTATATATTACTTCTTTCAATTAATTAATCTTTGTGGTACGGATTGGTTGAAATAAAAAAGTTAGAGCCACGAGCGGGATTCGATCCCACGACCTTTGAAAAATGGCAAAGAGGAGGAAAATTCGAAAGGTTGTAGGTTGAGATGGGGAGTTGGTGTCCGAGTGGACTGAACTCACGATAGCTCAAGTAGTAGAGCAGCGGCGTATTTAACCGTAGGTCGTGGGTTCGAATCCTGCTCGTGACACTACCTTTTTCTTTTCAACCAATCCGTACCACAAAGATTAATTATTTGAAAAAAGTTATTTGGTCAATCGGACCACAAAATATAATGGATTTAATAAGTAAAACGAATTATATCTTCACAGCAAATTTATCATCACACAGAATGGGCATAAATTATTTTGCCACCTCGTTTTTCTTATAATACGCTTAAAACATAGCAATTTTCCTTTTCATCTAGTCATGATTAAAAATTAATGATATTTGTAGTAATTTAAGTCTAGATGAAATTCTATAAAACCGGGATACATAGACAAGTTTAACATAACGTTAATTAATCATAAGTAAAATAAATTGATATACAAAATTTTGTTTCTTTCCGTTTTAAATTATGCAGATTCTAGTGGCGTTAGAATTAATTTACTTATTAAAAATGTGTTAATGACCTATTTATTTTTATTAGGAGTAATGATGAGTCAGAGAGGCTTCTTGTTTTTTTCTGGGCATTCAAAATTTTAATAAATTAATTAATCTTTTTATGTAAGGTTTTGGTTGAAATGAAAAAGTTAGTGCCACGAGCGGGATTCGAAGTCACGATAGCTCAAGTGGTAGAGCAGCGGTGCCACTAGCCGAAGGTCGTGGGTTCGAATCCCGCTCGTTGCACTAACTTTTTCATTTCAAACAAAACCTTACGTAAAAAGATTAATTAATTGAAAGAGTATAATTTATTATACAGCACTACCAAAATCCCTTACAGATAGTATTAAACTAGTAAATATTTAGGTCCGCCGATAATCGAACCCGGGACTTACACTGATGAATCTCCGAATCAACGCTTTTACTCAGTGCTGCCACCTACTCAAACAAGGAACACAAAAGCAGTTTATGTAGAGCAAAATATGTAGTTTGGTAGTTTTTTATCATCCAGGATGACTACCCTCGATGTTTTGTTCTGTTGGATCATATCTCTGTACGGAACGTGGCGGAATGCCGAAACCCGCTTGATTTCAAAAAGAGCAAGGTCAGACACGATGCTATAGAAAAATCAAACAAGTAACCCCACAGACCTAAATGAATTTTGAATTATGAGATTTCCTCTTGGGTGGGGTCTGCAGGGTGATGAATCTAGTTTGGTACTTTCTGATCAACCAGGTCTGTTTATTCTCGATGTTTTGATCTGTCAGATCATGTCAATACACAAATCCAGTACTGAATGTGGCGAAATGCCGAAACGCGTCTGACAGAAGCGCGAGGTCTCAAAACAGACCTCGATAATAGAAGGCTATCAGAGAAGTAAGGACATCAAGGAATTTTTAATTGTGAGCTTTCTTCTTTGGGTCTGTAGGGTGAGGAATCCGTAGTTTGGTAGTAATAGATTATTTTTGTCGTTCTGTTTTGGTCTGTCAAGCGCGCGTTTGGCTTCTCGCCATCTTCAGTGATAAGCTTGTCTGTGCCTTTTTTTCAGTATGTTTGTTCTATCGATGCAATTTAGCAGATTAAGACTAAGGTGTATTTTTTTCAATTATGGTGTTAATTTATGTTGAATTTCAATTAGTATGAGCCGCATTGGAATAATAATATTCACATTAACAATTTAGCATTAATTGTACAACTTCGGTCAATTAACAATAATATGCCGTAGTTATTTTAAAGAGGGAAATTTTATTTCAATTTAGATGGTATGGTATGGTATGGTAGAAAAGGATGATAGGAAGCGGGGTTTGCACTCCCCAGGCACTGTGGCTGGCTTATCGTACCTTCCTAGTTCTTTAGTTCAGTGCAATAGACTCAATCCTTCTTCTTAGAAGTATCAGGTCATTGATTGTCGCTGCTGTAATTTGATTCCCTAAGTTTTTTTTCCGTACGTTAGGTTAAATCTCCATTGAACTGTTGCTTCGCATTCGAAGATGATATGAGTGGATGTTTCCTCCTCCTCATTACATAATCTGCAAATGGGATCATCGCTGTATATACCCATGTTGTGTTGATGTTTTCTCAGATGCCAGTGACCGGTTAGTAGTCCTACCACTCCTCTGAGTTTGGCCCCCTCCAACTGCAGCAGTGCTTTTGCCAGTCTTGGTGAGGGTTGTTTCATCATAAGTTTACTATGTCTAGCACCGCTAGAGTTTATCCACTTTTCCTTTTGTTTTGTTTGGATCCTTTCTGCGATGGAGGATTCTATATTTGTTTTTGTTATCCCAAGAATAGGTTCGGAGCCTATTTATGGTCTTGCTGGTCCTTCTCTCCAGTCTGTCTGCTTTCCCGTTACCCAAAATTCCCCTACACATTGCGAATGTCCATGAGAAGAGTCAGTTAATAAAACATCAACCCTTGCCGCAACTAAAGCCAGAAACACACTTACCCGATGCTACGCCATGCGACGCTACCCGATGCTACCCGACGCAAATCAAAACTCCGATTTTCCATAAGGTTGCATTACCCTCGTGCACATCTACCCGATGCTATGCCACGCTAACCTACCCGACGGTCTGCGATCCCCACTGTCCAGATTTTTGTCGGGTCGCATCGAGTACAGTCGAAGACAAAAGAACCGGACACTCATATTTTTATTCAAACTACATGTATTATTGTCGTTATAATAATTACAACATACTTATTTTAATATAAACCAAATTAACTGTGATTAAAAATTAATTAGTTTTTATTTAAAAAATTAATTTTAATGATTTGGTAGAAAATTAATCAAAACACCGGAATACGATTTTTTGATATAATGAATTTAACTAACAATTTATTGTATTCGTTTCGGCGGTACACTAAAATTGGAACAATTTATTACACGTTTTTCCTCATAAAATTTAATTAACAATTTATTTCATAGTTTTGCTCGTAAAAATACACCATTTTGTAATGTCGGGTAGCATCAGAACAGGACAGTCATATTTTTTGTAGTTTATTTCAAACTAAGTACATGTAATTTTGTCGTTATATTAATTACAACATGTTATTTTAATGTAAACCAAATTAAACGAGATAAAAATGCATAAGTTTTTATTAACATTGTTTAATTATGATGGTTAGGAATAACTTTATTTAAAACTATTAAGTTTTACAAACAATTTATTAGATGGTTGTGCTCATAAAATTTAACTAACAATTTATTACAAGGTTTTGCTCAAAATAGTGCAGTAAGAACAAAAGATGCGATTGTGATAGTGATTATTGTGATAAACGCTGTGGGCTGTACGCGACGTGTGCTTGCGTCGGAGAGATGTGCACACCCCAGCAAAACGTGGCAAGGCGTCGGGTAGCGTCGCATGGCGTAGCATCGAGTAAGTGTGTTCCTGGCTTAAGGCCTCAATACGTTGTTCATTATTAGCTCCAGTCCCTACAGCTGCCTCAACTCGCAAACGACCTTCCTCATTGCCCTGGCACCCAAGATATCATCAGGTTGTTGTGTTTCCCCAGGTTTTGGAGATTTTGGATGCATTCACTGACTAATTTTGATGTGATTCTTTTCCATGTTAATGCTTTAATGGCTGCTTGGCTATTTGATCTTATGAGGTTTTTTTGTCAGTGTAACCTCTTTTAAGATTTTTCAGGGCAAAAACATTGATGGCATGTATGTCCGCTTGAAAGACCGAATTGTACTTCCCTAATGATTTTGATTGCTGATGTTTTGGGCTTGTACAGAAAACGCCTGATCCGGTTCCTTCGTTTGTTTTGGAGCCATCTGTGTACCATATCATTGTATCTGATGCTCTCGTATGACCTATAACATACCTTTTATACGTTTTTATCTTAAGTATAGAAAGTTTCTGTTTAGTCTGCTCATAAGGCATGTGGTTTATGCGTAAATATAGTATTATAAACAACTTCCTCTGTACACCTTAATAAGATATAACAGATTAACTATAACTATAAATATAAATAAATATATTTGAAGTTATGACACAACCTACTATGGTTCGGTTTGTTATAGTCTCCACAGTGAAGATGTCGAGAAGCAGAAACGCGTCTGACATACAAGACAGCGATGGTTTCCACTTAGTAGATATTTAGATGCACATTTCTTATGCAGATTTTTCGATCAACAATTCTTTGGTCTTAGATTGAAGTCCTGTAAATTAGAAAAGTTGTCACAGCGAAGTACTTTGGACAACATATAGGATTATTTGCCAAAACATATATGGACAGACTAGAGATCTGAAATTACATATTTTAATGGAATTTTTTGTGTTTGTGTTATTTTTATTAATTAAAATACCCTCCATCACTATCAGTACACTTCTCCTAACTTGATAGTAACTTCTCTGAACCCTCTGAATAGAATTTTGAGTCTTTATTTTTAACTCATTCTGTAAACGCATTTTCTAACATTTGATCAATAAATTTTTACGTTGTAAAATGTCCCGGTGGCTGAAAAAATTGTAGTCGGTTTTCATGGATCCGAGCGTTGTCGTGTAATAGAACCGGCCTTTTCTGATTGACCAAAAATAGCTTCAATAATGCCGATTTCTGGTGCATTGCTTCCATTTGAGAGCAGTACATTTTAGTATTGATTGTTTCGACAAAAATCAAGAAGCCGTAGTAAATCAGCCCAAATGAAGCCAATGTGTCCACCACGATTTTTGATGGGTTGAGGAGCTTTGAAAAATATGGTGCTGCTTCTCCTTGAGAATTCAGTTTTCATCACGAGTAATAATGCTGTCCAGAAAAGTTTCGTTTCTGTTCCGACAAAGAAGTGTTCAAACTAAATAACGATGATTTTTTTGGCGGTTGTTTAATGCATGAAGAACAGAACTTTCAAGCTCTTTTACTTTCTAATTGCCTTCTGGTGGTCAGCGACGGTAGATTTCTTAGTTGAAATATTCTCTGCAACTTCTCGAACGGTTGTTCTGGGATTTTTTTTCGACCAAAGCTCGCAGAATATCATCATCTGTGGAAGAAATCCTTCCTCGACCTTCTTTGTCTTCAAGATTAAACTCTCCCTCTCGACAATTTTTAAACATTCTCTGATCGATGCTTTCACTCACACTGCAATCGCCCCAGACTTCATTAATATTTCTGTCCGTTTTGGCACCGTTCCGATCAAGTTTAGACTCGTGAAACGACGTCTTAGTAAAGAGTGAATTATTCCCAAGTAACGAAATTGTTGAATCCAAACCTTTTTGTTTGGAAGAGGGTTAAAAAGTGTTAACATTCGCACAAAAGTACAATCCATCAAACGCAAACAGTTTATTTTATAGAGGCGTATATTTATCCAAATGAAAGAAAACATGGAAACCTGCATTATTGTCCGGACAACCCAATTTAGTGAAATGGGCACTAGTAGCCGAGAATTTTTTTAAACGTAATTTATATAGTTTTCCAAAAAATATGCTTTTCTGCCTTTATTGTGCATATATTTCAACTTTATTGTATATCAGTTTATTTCTTTTTTACCTAAAATAAGAAAATTTTAGTGTTTTTTTGTGTAACAAACACTTTGAGCCCTGAAGATGATCTCAATAAAGTTCGAAACGTTGGCACGATAAAGAAAATGTTTTGCTGAAACCTACATCACACCACACCGCATCTCACGATTTCTGAATAATCATCGATTAACGGTCACTAATCACCACACAAATCAGGATTTGATGTACAATTATAAAAGCCAAAAGATGCTCCCATTAATGTAGGCAAAACAATTTTGTTTTAAAAAGCATGAATCAAATTCATCAAATTGAATTAAAATCAATAATCAAATAATTCATGTCAAATTTTAAGCATCTTTTAAGAATCTTAAATACGAATTTTTATAGTAACTTAAAATCTATCTATCGTTGTACAATAAGTGAAAAAAAAAGAATGAAGTCACAAAAACCTTTGAACGTTTTGATATCTTTGTTTTAATTTATTTACAGCCTTAGTTTTGACCATTAAACGTAGTTTATTTATTTTCTTTTTTTTTACGAGGGTTCGCAACAGCAGAGGTCATATAAACCCTCAGGGTGCCGGTGTGTTTGAAAAAAAGCCCGTTTGTAAGTATGTCGGGTTCGAATGCAGGGCCGCTGGATTCGAACCCGGGACCTTTACCTTACAGTGATGAGCGCCCTGTCAACGCCTAAACCGTTTCTGCCACCGACGCCCTTCTTAAACGTAGTTTAAATGTTTCTTAACTAATCTTAAATTTCGTGTGGATCGGTTTAGTTGTTTCAAAGTTAAGACAATTTGACAAGAAAAATGCTTTGTTTTTTGCTAAAAATATGTTAACCTACATTGCTACTAAATATGTCGATTATTTGGTCGCTACGTCAAAATTGTACTTGGTAGTATGCGTATCATAAATTTTTTAATACTTAATTTGTGACCGAGCGGCGTAGCAGTTGGCTTTTACCAAGTTTTTTTATTAACTCTATTAAAAAAAATTTATCGTTTAAATTTTGTAAATTAGAATATGAGGAAGATAGTTTAATTAAAATCTTGTTAATTATAAAATAAGGAAAACAGTAATTACGATTATTGCCATGTTTTTGGGTAAAAATTTGCACCTATTGCGAACACCTTAATTCACAAATTACTTTTCGTACAATCATATCTGTGAAGTCATGCATAAGTTTTAATTTTTTATATGAGTAGTATTTGACCTCGGGATTCACTCATCCCGAACACCACAATTTTTATGGTTGATTTTGATATGACCAACTATCCAGCATATAATTTAAAGGTTTTTTTAGGCAGAATTTGATTCTTTCATACCCTGAATTTTCCCGTGGTTTTTCCCTCCATCCCTCGTTCTGGCGACACTGTGGGCAACACTGACTTCGGTAATGAGGGTGTTTAGCTGTGTACTTTGTTTAGTCTGTTGACGGTTTTTGTGGTGCGTTAAGTGTTTTCCTTTTTTATAATGTCAAATAACGAGTATAAAAAGAGATTTTGTTGAGGTAAGGAACATAGCTTTTGTTTATTTACTATTATTTGTATTGTGTGGTGATTTGTATTGTACATTTTATTAATTATCGTCTTTTGTAAAAATTTTGTTTTTGTAGCACCATTGACTTATTTTTAATATGTATATCCTAACAGTTTATGATGTAAATTTGTTTGTTGTTAAACAGTATAAAACATGGTAATAAATTTCAAAAAGTCGATCATAAAATGTGCTGTAGAAATTCATTTTACACTTGTTGCTAAACAAATTTAATTAGAGTTTTTTTTATGTATGTTAAGTTGACCTGTAGAAACGTTTAAAGTTAAAAAAACCGTAATATTCTAACAGATTAATTTTGCAAATTTGTTTATTATTGTCAATCAAATTATATAAGCTACAGTTATAAATACAAGGGAATGACAGGCGGAATATAATAAAATTTCGTTTGAAATAAATAGTATTTCACTGTACACTTATTTATAAACTAATTTAATTAGATATTTTTAAGTTATGATTTTTCCTTCTTGAAGGTGGGATAATAGGTCGTCTGAAAAAAACCACAACCAGTTTTTATCCACAACGTTCCGGATTTAAGTATCTTTTATTGTCCGCTAGAAATACTTTTGAATGTCAGAAAAACATTTCAGGCTGAGTGATTAATCTGGATTAATTATAGTAAATTAATCTGTTTTGTTAGTCAGTCGTTAGAAATATTTAAACGGTTGTGTAGGTTGCTGTAATAAATACAGCGATGGTAAGGCATTAAAGATTTATTGTTTGTTTAAGGAAAGGACTTAGGTGGTATTATTATTTGAGTGTTAGGAATTTGATTCCGCCATTATAGAGATTTAAGCGTAAACATTTTATCTTATCTATATACAAGATTTAATTATCTTTTTATACCAATAATTTTCGTCAAATTAAATTTTTTATCGTGGTAGGTCCATTACCGGCGGGTTTTTTTTCTCTACTACATCTCCGCTTTTATTTTTTCGTTATCGCTTCCCAATGAAAGGACGTTCCAACCCGTAGTTTGCAGTTAGGTGGGAATGATGAGTATTCAGTTGAAACGAGGAATCGGTTGAACCAGGTAGGTGGGGGTGAAAGGCGCAAAGCATTGTAGGACACGGCCCTCGAGGGGTGACTGACCTACGCCCCGAATCCCGGGCCTTTTCATAACATTTCCACCCGTTTCCCAATCAAAGGAATCGATTGTAAAATAAAGATCCAACGGGATTGCTATGGGATGTTTAAAAAATTAAATTAATTGTTCGAAATACTGCAAGAAATAATCCGTTATATTTAGGGGCCTATTGACCAAATTATTTCTATCAATTAGTTAATCTTTTTATGTAAAGTTTTTGGTTGAAATGAAAAATTTATCGTCACGAGCGGGATTCGAACCCACGACCTTCGGCTCAATATGCCGCTCCCTAACCACTTGTACCATCGTGATTTCGATCCACTCGGACACCAACTTCGAATCCCGCTCGTAGCACTAACTTTTTTTTAACTGTTTTTCATTTCAACCAAAAACCTTACATAAAAAGATTAATTAATTGAAAGTAATAATTTGGTCAATAGACCACTAAATATAATGGATTTTATAAGTAAAACGAAGTATATAAACAGCTCCTCGTGGTCACTTCATATGTCGCTGAGAATCCAATCCTGATTACACGACATTTGAAAAATGGCAAAAAGGAGGGAAAATTGTAAAGGTTGTAGATTGAGATGAGAGTTGGTGTCTGAGCGGATCGAAGTCGTGATAGCTCAAGTGATCGAGCAGCGGCGAATTTAGCCGAAAGTCGTGGGTTCGAATCCCGCTCGTGACCCTAACTTTTTCACTTCAACCAAAAATCTTACATAAAAAGATTAATTAATTGTAAGAAATAATGATGATGGAGCTTATTAAAAGGACAGAAGCAAGAATTAAAGTAATGACACTGAATTTTTTAAACTGTACTACTAAATGAAATCTATAGTTAGAGTTTTACATTGAAAATGTTTGTAATTTTACATAAAAAATAAAAATATGGGGGTAAGTTACAGGTATTGGTTGTTACATTTATATACAGAACATTATTAGTTCATAGAAGCGATAAATGGTAGAGTATGTTGTGCAATCTTTATAAAAAGATAGTTCCTACTCATAGTTGTCACGGTTTCGGATTTCAAGCTTATAGCTCATCAGAAGGTTGAAGGAATTTACAACCTGATGATAAGATGTAAGGTTATCTGTTTATAAAGGCACAACTATCGTCTTTTTTTTAATTGAACATAAGTAGTTCTGGCTAGAACGAAGTAACTCAAATGGGTCTGAATCCTTTTTTACATACTACCGCCATGCTCCAAAACCCCAAATTTTTGGTCAAAAATGGGGTCCAACCGATAAAGTAGTTTTAAATCAGAGCATTTCGTAACCCTACTCTAGTTGAATTTTCATACCAATTTATATTTTTTTAAATGCTTTTATATTTCATACTGTTAAAAGTTTATTACAATTTATTTCATTTGCTGGTTCACCTAAATCTTCCACTCTAGTCTTATTATATATCTACAAAGAGCATTATTTTCATTAATATTGTAGTTTCAATTGTCTTTTAGCTTTATTTTGTTTCCTGTGCCTTAATTTTTTTTTAACGAGGGTTCGCGACAGCAGAGGTTATATCAACACTCGGGGTGCCGGTGCGTGTTTTTGAAAAAAAGCCCATTTGTATGTCGGGTTCGAATGTAGGGCCGCTGGATTCGAACCCGGGACCTTTACCTTACAATGATGACCGTGTCAATGCCTAAACCGTTGCGGCCACCGAGCCCCCCTGTGCCTTAATTCACTTAATAATTATGTCTTTTTATTTTTGTTGTTGTTTTTGGACAGTTTTTACTCTTTGAATTGTATTTTTATATTTATCATTAATATTACCAAGTATATATGTCCTTATTTTTTTTTACATATATATATATATTTTAGTTTTATTTATTTGTTATTATAAAATGTCTTTTTATATTGGATTTTGATCCGTAAATAAATAAATAGGAGAGGTTAGTTTTCTATGTAGCGTAATTACCCATTTCTTATTTGAACGAAAGAAAAAAAAATTTTATTTACACGCAGAAAATATATTTTCCTAATACATACATAAAAAATTCTTATACAGCGTTGATTACTAAACCGTCAGCTGTAGGTGTTGTCCCGCTGAGATTCACTTGAATAGAAGATGTTACGCACATGGAAAAACAATAATAAAAAATTAAGTAAACAAAATTAAAAATTGCATTGCTCCATGAGCTTTATGCGGTACTCCAGTGCCCTTTGCAAAACCACCCGGGTCTGAAAAATCCGGGAAATTAAGTTTAATGTTCAAACACGCTTCCAAAACTCAAGTAGTTCTAAAAAAAAAGGGATCCCTCAGCCATAAGATGTACGAGGGACTTATTGTTAATTACACAGTGAAATGCTCTCAACAGAAACATCTCTCTGAAGGAGGGGAATAATTGAGGTAGTTGAGTTTATACCTAAGTTTGAAGAACCAGCGTAAATTGATAGAGGACAACTTCAGATTGTTATTGGTTAAGTCGAAAAGTACCTTTGAATGGATCAAGTTCCTTGAAGTGCAGAAATCTGTTGGATTTAAGGTTCAAAATGCCAAGAATGAACGGATGATTCAAAAGAGGAGAATTTACAAAAACTTTCTTCATGTTGTTAAGGGAGAACACAAAGTTAATATTAAAATCATAAGCTTAATAAAATTGAACGTTTTAATCCACGACAAATTAGCATTAATTTTTCAGCCGCCGTAATTTTTCTAAGTCTGTAGTCATGTAGTTTGAGCACCCTGTGTAAACGTATAAAAGCTTTAAGTATAGCATGTTGTTTGACGTAAATTTCGGTAGGTGAAATAATTTACGAAGCAAAAAACGCTGAACAAATTCGACTAGATTAGATCGAACCGCTGATACGCACAAACTTGGGAATCTGAGCATACCATGGAGAGACCACACTGCCTTAAAAATGTTTGTGGTGATTAGTGACCGTTAATCGATATTTATTTAGAAATCGTGAGTTGGTCTGGTGTGATGTAGGTTTCAGAAAAACATTTTCTTTATCGTGCCAACGTTTCGATCTTTATTGAGATCATCTTCAGGGCCTGGGATTTACAAACNGGCCCTGAAGATGATCTCAATAAAGATCGAAACGCTGGCACGATAAAGAAAATGTTTTTCTGAAACCTACATCACACCAGACCGCATCTCACGATTTCTAATCGAAAATTTTGTTCCTAATAGAATGAAAGGTGGAATAGAAAAGTTTACGAGAAGGTTGGACGAGACCAAATTGATTGCATATTTCCCCGTTTAAATTTTCTTTTTGGGTTGAGATGTCAGAGCGAGTTTTGGCGTGATGACCAACCCCCAGGTAGACTCACAACTTCAATTCGTCTGCCGCCAAAGAACCTGCGGTCCCTACTCGTCATCTGCCCCCCCCCCCTACGCAAAACTAGGGATTATTTCTTTTTATTTATGATTTCGGATTATTTCTTATTTGTAAATTTAGGTTAAAACAATTTATTTCTTAGCCCTCATACTTGAGGTTCGAACGAAGTCGATAGGGCTACTTCACACTTGCGTTTGACAACGGCTTCGACAATATGGAAAAGGGCTTAGCAAAAGCATGTTTATATAAACAGTAAAATATATTTCAAACACAAATCTCATTATTTAAAATAAAAAGCTTATTTTATTACATTGTCAGGGGTGACTTTTTGGAAATTTGAAAAATTCCACCTTCGTAACTACAAATAATCCAATAATATCTATTGGATTAGTAGTGTACTTTTGGTTTCATAAAACCGTTACTTTTTAAATTTATTTAATTATCTACAGTAAGTTTTTCATCTTTATATTTCAAGTTAAATCAAATTCATTCAAAATTATCAAGTTACACGGTTGATTGTATAGGTATAATTGATTGATTTGTAACCCCCCCCAATATTCTTGAAAATCACAAGGATTGAAAATGATTTATATATATATTTACTAAATGTTAGTGGCTTTATTTAACATATTTCTTTGATTTTTGTACCGCAATATAAATAGGTATGATAGAAAATGGTTGATTGTTTTACGATGGTGATTCAAACATTAAAAATAACAAGTTGAATAAAGGATTCAAAATGCAATATAAAATACGATTAAAAGAAAATAGCAGCATCGTTGGCGGAGAAGATTTCACGCATCAAGAGCATTGTCGATAGATGTCCTTCGGTGGGCCTGACTCATAGAATAAAGGCCATCTTACCCGACTAAGAATAGGTCATTCAAGGTTAGCACACGTGCACATAGTTCTAAGCTAAAACCCGCGTATATGTCCGGCATGTAGTGAAAGGTAGCTGGATGTGTCCCACCTATTTGGAGGATGCGATTTCCTTGGCTTCACATAAAGAGGGCGTTTTGGCGTCAATGTGTAGCGTGAGAGAACCGATGTTTGTATATTGAGTACCCATCGAGTACTCCACTACCCTAACTGAGTTTATAGTGTGTAAATAAGTAAGACTGTATTTAATAACGAGTGAGAGTGTGAATGCATTTAGAAACAGATAGCGTGGGTGTTGAAATGACCTAGCTGTTGATAACACCCGGAGCGTTGGAAAAAAAAAATTTCAACATGTTTTGCAAGGATATAAATTTTGTGTCTTATTTGTTGTCGGTTTCTTTTATTATATTGCATAAAATCGATCAGTATGATAAATGATTGATTGATTTTTCTCATCATTTTTACGAAAATAACTTTTTTAGTGAAACGTACCGCAATATTATTGTACTCGTGGGTTTAAACCATTTCATTGATTACATGTCATAATACAGATGAACATGGCAGACGATTTATCGATTTTTCTTCCAATTTGCTCGAAAATATTATGTTTTACCACAGTGTGATTGTACTGGTCGTTTTCGAACTATTTCTTGATTACATGTCACAATACAGATGACTATTTATTTATTTTTGCTGAAAAAAGCTTATCTGAATCGATTCACACTCTCATTTATTATTAAATACGTTCATACTCATTTACAAGCTATACACTCAGTTAGGTTAGTGGAGTATTCAATGTTCCTCCACCACTCTTTAAGCGGGGAACACACCCCATGCAACGCTACCCGATGCTACCCGGCGCCTTGTAACGGTTTGGTAGGGTGTGCACGTACAGTCACGCAGCGCGTATCACAAATCAGTATCACAATCGCAACGCCTCTTTTGTTCTTAAAGCATTATTGTGAGCAAAACCATGTAATAATTTGTTAGTTAAATTTTATGAGCACAACCATGTAATAAATCGTTAGTTAAATTTAATTGTTTTAAATAAAGTTATTCTTGTTTCAATTTTGTTGTTTCAATAAATTTTCTGCCTAACCATCATAATTAAATAATTCTTATAAAAACACATGAATTTTTGATCTCGTTTAATTGGGTTTACATTAAAATAAGCATGTTGTAATTAATATTACAACAAAATTACATATACATAGTTCGAAAAAATCTACAAAAAATATGAGTTTCCGGTTTTGACGCTACTCGACGAAAATGGTGTAATTTTATGAGCAAAACCATGAAATAAATAGTTAGATATAATTTTATGAACAAAACCGTGTAATAAATTGTTAGTTAAATTTCATGAGCACAACCATGTAACAAATGTTTGTTAAACTTAATTGTTTTAAATAAAGTTATTCCGGTGTTTCGTTAAATTTTCTGCCTAACCATCATAATTAAATAATTTTTATAAAAACTTATGAATTTTTGATCTCGTTCAATTTGGTTTACATTAATCATAGGAATGTTGTAATTAATATAACGACAAAATTACATATACATAGTTTGAAATAAACTATAAAAAACGAGAGTGACCTGTTCTGACGCTACTCGACGAAAATGGTGTAATTTTATGGGCAAAACCATAAAATTGTTAGTTAAATTTTATGAACAAAACTGTGTAATAAATTATTACTAAATTTTATGATCACAACCATGTAATAAATTGTTAGTTGAATTCTTTCTATCAATATTGTTATAACATATTTATCAGTATGTTTTGATCATTTGTCTGCCAAATTATTAAAATTATTATTTTTTAAATAAAAACTAATGAATTCTTGATATCGGTTAATTTGGTTTTTATTAAAATAAGTATGTTGTAATTAATATAACGACAATAATACATATAGTTTGAAATAAAATTACGAGTGTCCGGTTCTTTTGTCTCTGACTGTACTCGATGCTACTCGACAAAATCTGGACAATGGGGATCGCGTAGCATAGAGTAGGATAGCGTTGCGTGGCATCGGGCAGATGTGCACGGGGGTAATACAATCTTATGGAAAATTGGACTTTGGATTTGCATCGGGTAGAATCGGGTAGCGGCGCAGTCTTGCATCGGGTAAGTGCGTTCCCCGCTTTACTCATATTACATAACTAACCTGATTGAGCGTCGATGGGGTACTCAATATTTCTTCAGATGAGTATGATATATGAGTGATCGATTGTTCTTGTATTCTTGAAAATCTCTTGTTTTGACGAAAATGATAGATTGTTAACAAATAATTAGTTTGATTGGTTGTCAGTAAAACATAAATAAGCAATAAATAACTGAAGGCACGGATGGCAAGAAGGTAGTTAAGAATGGGTTTTGTTACTACGGTTGAAATAAAAAGGCAAATTATGTTATGTTATGGCCTTAAAGGAAAAAATATGAGGGATCTTGTGTATATGCCATAACGCTAATCATTATTTTGCCCCTTTTGCCAAACGGCGCGGTCTTCTCGGCCGCGTTTACATTATCTCAGCATGTTTTTTTGTTTATTTCACGTGTTTTTCTTTATATTTTGCTCTAATGCAGTGCTTTTGTCGGTTTTCTCCTTCCAATGGGTCGACGTTGTGATAACACAATTTTCCCCATTCGGCCTTCTTTCATCTTCCGGCGCCGTCACGTCGAATTTATAACTCTGCATAAACACAAGAAAAAATACGTACGATATACATAAATATTTACAAAGGTTACAACGACGCTCATAACAACAGACAGGAAGGGGTTTGAGCGACACCCGAAAAACAAGATCCCGGGGTGAAAGAACCAACGGAAAATTTCATTTCGTTTACATACATATTACAGTTCCTTATTTAAATACAAGATGTATCCTTTTTTTAATAAAATCTATTCGCGATTATCATTTATAAAGTATTGTTATTTGCAATACAACGGGAGAATTTTAATTTTTGAATTATTTACAGACAGATTAAAAAATATCAAATTGTGTTTTTTTATGAATTTTTTTCCATAGTTGCAAACCGAAGAAAATCTAACTTTTTCTGACACGTTCTCTTCAAAGGTAACTTTTCTGAAGCAACACATTAATCATATATTTGAATAATCATATAAATTCTCTAAATTCGTGGTCCGCTTGACCAAGTAATATATTTCAATTAATTACGGTTTTTAGTTGAGATAAAAAAGTCAATGGCACGAGCGGGATTCGAACCCACGATCTTCGGCTTGATACGCCGCTGCTCTACCACTTGAGCTATCGGACACTAACTTCCAAATCTCAAGTGGTAGAGCAGCGGCGTATCTAGCCGAAGATCGTGGGTTCGAATCCCGCTCGTGCCATTGACTTTTTTATCTCGACTAAAAACCTTAATTAATTGTAATTAATCATATATTTCTGCAGTTGAGGACTAGAAACACGTAGGAATATTTTGTTTATTTATTTAAATTTAAACAATGCTTGTAAATCCCAGGCCCTGAAGATGATCTCAATAAAGATCGAAACGTTGGCACGATAAAGAAAATGTTTTTCTGCAACCTACATCACACCAGACCGCATCTCACGATTTCTGAATAATCATTTATTTATTTATTTTTCACCGGCTGCCGACATTTGAGAGAAGACATATTTGTAAGCATGTCGATTCGAACTTATTCAGAACTTATTCACCTTTATCATACCGTGATGTGTCTCAGTTGCGGCCATCGATCATTTTGTCATTACAACAATTACTAATGTTAATATGGTTTAAACTTTTTTATATATTTTTATTGCCACATTCTGCGCTTAGCGCAATTAGAAGCATTAATGGCAAAGAGCACCATTAACATATATGAATCGAGTAGCTATCCAGTGATTTTTGTGTTCCATTTTAAGTCGATTGGACTTAAACCCTTTATCATTTAAATTTTCATCTGTTGTGTTCAATCTACTAATGAATTCCTAGGAAATTTTCGTTTATGTAATGAAGTTCAGAACTCTCAGGGGAATGGTATCTAATTACACAGGAACACAGGCTATTCTAGGTATCATAGCCTTTTTAGGGCAGTGGCCTAGGTAGTGTTGTCTCTGTCTTATAGATACGCATCGATAGAAAAACATCGATGGTCATATCAGTTAAGTATCTGAACCTCACCATCGATGTTTTTGAGTACTCATTACTCAAACCACTTAATTATTTGCACATGCATAAATTATTTTTATGTGTCACTTTAGAAATAGAATCTAATTTTTGAAAATTCACCATTTCTGACGCTTTATTTGGAACTTTATTAATGGTTTATTATCTTAATTACATTTATCAGGAATTAATTTTTTCTCGCCTCTGGTTCTATTTATAGTTATATAAATATAGATCTCTCGGTTCAAAAATATGTCTTAAAAATATGGTTTGTTTTTAATGAAAGGCTACTATTGATAAAGTATTTTGTATCTGTGAATTTTTGCCCACAATCGATGGACAAAAATTATTTACACAAGTAATATCAATGTTGCAAACATCGAACATTGGTTGCCCAATATCGATGCTCATCCCTACTCTGTTACTACTTGACATAGTCGACATTGGTCATCTGTTGAGATGGTAGTTCCCAAGTGATGTTTTACTGGTGAGTCCTCCTAGCTCCTCTCATTGGGTTTTTTTGCGACGAGGCTTTTTGCTTGCCTCATGCCTGCTAAACGTTTTTAGTATTTGTTGTGTTCTTTTTTTACCCAAGATTCGAGTTCTTTTTCTAATGTAGCTACAGTTTATGTTTATGTGAACCTATTTATTGTTCGGAGGCTCCTATTTTAGCTTGTATGTCTGTTGCTCCGACTTGTATAGATAATATTTTCTACACTATCTGCACTTAGAGCAATTACCTATAACCTTAATAACAACACTACTAAGATTACATGAGTCGAAAAGTTATCCAATGATAGCACTAGTTTTAACAATAAAATCTTTTATTCGCTGTTGTCTTTCGAGACGTCTGGAGGTATTGTTTGGATGTGTGGATGACATCAATGATATCCAGGCATCTAGCAAAGCACACGAGCAGCACTCCTCAAGAGAAGATATTGGGCTGGTGCAAAAATAATGCAGATTTTGTAAAACCAGTCGAAACTATTTTTAATTTTTATATAATAAAGAAAATTTATTTCAACACAATCTATACATCTTTGCCAACGTGTAATAAGGTGCTTTTATTCCCCAGACATAAAAATCTTTAATTCGAAGGAGTTTTCGGCTTCACAGCGTTCTCTCAAAATTTTTCCCTCAAGAAGTGATTAAAATACCTAAAAAAAAGCTGAAGTCTATAGGCGGAGGTCGGATGAATATGGATGATGCGATAAGTCCTAAGTCCGCAGGGTTGGCATTGCGACATATGGCCTGGCGTTATCGTGAAGAAGAATCGGCCTCTTACCGTTTTCCAATGCTGGACAAAGACGTTGCAGTTTTCCCAGCATTTTGTTAATTTCTTGGCAGTTGTGATAGTTTCACCATAATTCAGGAAATTATAGTGAACAACCCAGTACACTACCAAACATTCACCAAAGCCATTTTTGGGTGCAGATTTGGTTTCAAGAAGTTTATTGGCACTTCATCCTTGTCCAACCACTGACCAGTACGCCTCCTGTTATCGTACAATCGCTATGATTCGATTGAGAAATGCATCGTTGTAGTGGCGCAACAGAAGAGTCGAATTCTTTTGGCTTCGGTTAGTTTGTGCAGTACCACTTGTCGAGCTTCTTTCCTTTCTGCACCAGTTTGCTCCATATGGCGAACAACGGTTGAGTGGTCAACACTAAGTTCCTCCGCAAATTCCCGTGTTTTCTTTCTTGAATTTTCTTCAATCAACGTTTTGAGTTGGTCGTCGTCCACAACGGAAGGCCTACCGAGATCGAAATCTCCAAGAAGACATCTCTGAAACCATCGCTGCACCGTGCATTCCCTAATGCTTCCCTCCTTCCAAACTATATTGGTGTTACGCGTTTTGGGCCGCACTTCGCCCAAGTTTAAATCCGTACAAATAAATTTGACGAAAATCTATTTTGGACATATTTAATTTCGCAGGTCCTCACTCTTATAAAATTCAAAATAAACTAAAATGTTTTTTATAAAAGATAACAGGTAAAAGTGTTTATTATAATCCATAAATTAGATTTGAGGATTTCTGTTTATATGACAAACACCTGCGAAAATAAAACCAATTTTCAAAACCTGCATTAATTTTACACCAACCCAATACAATAGTATCCACCACATTAAGGCATTTTTGTATATATAACATTTTATATTAAATAAATCACGATTTTAGTAGTTTTTTTTATAATTATTGCTGTTAGTTCTCAGATGCATTTGTTTTTCTTAATTGTTATTTTTACTGGTGGCTCTTGAGAGAAGGCAGCGGTTTCCGTTAGTTTCTATGATTAATAAAACCTAAATCGATACGTAAGAGTCCACGTTGATCGCGGGGATGTTAGCCACCCCTTTCGGTTTCAACCCTCTCCGAACATCGGAGCTCATCCTGAGCCGATCTGGGCAATTAATTTTCCCCTTTGCTACTCCCCGCTCGAGGGAAAAGCAGCGTGGGGCGGGGCGCGGTTAGGCGAGCCGTGGAGGGAGCCACGCCAGATAAACTCAACCGGTCAGTCTTTTACTGTCAGTCCTGCAAGGGATATCACACGCTTTTGCACCATACGTGATATTAAATCACGCTTTTCCATCCAACATCCAACAATCGCACACACTCTTACGGTAACTTATATTAAAACGTGAGCGGACTTCCACCTCATCCCATTTCTGATACATTCAATAAACTTAGTTTCTTACTCCAGTGAGAAGAGCTATTATTCTTATATGTATATATAACTTTAATCTCGGATATGTGTTTTCTCATCATAAATAGTCAATTGGCAACTAGTAAACATTGAACAAATATTCATTAGAGTTCGTGGTCCGATTGACCGAATAACATTTTTCAATTAATTAATCTTTATGTAAGGTATGGGTTGAGATAAAAAAAATCAGTGTCACGAGCGGTATTCGAACCCACGACCCTCGGCTAAATACGCCGGTGCTCTACCACTTGAGCTGTCATGACACTGACGTTTTTATTTCAACCAATACCTTACATAAAGATTAATTAATTGAACAAAAAGTTATTACATTGGCAATTATAACGATACAGGGTAGTCAGCTCGTGTTAAAATTTTTTCCGGCAACAGTGCATCTAAATTGGCGTAGACTGCCATAAACCTTATAATTATATCTCAATCCGTTCAAAAGTTAGGATTTTTTTGTATATACTTAAGAAAAACACGTTTTTTGACTTAAAACCTGAATTTTCTCCACTCTAACCTAACCTTTCCCAACTTTTGTGTTTATAAACCCCATTTTTTTTTGGTTTAGTACATATTTCCTTTTAGATTAGTGCGCTTTTGTTCTAAAAATTGCCAGTCTACTTAGAAAGCAACTGTACAAACATTTTCAAGAAATCGGTAACAGGGCACCTAAAATGGAGTAGAGTGTCGTAAACCTTATGGTTTATCTCATCCTGTTCAAAAGTTACGATTTTTTTAGTGTATGCTTTAGAAAACGTCTAATGTAACTTTTTCCCTACTTTTGTGTTGACAAAACCCCATTTTTTGATTTAGTACCGAATTTCCTTTTAGAATGGTGCACTTTGTTCTAAAAATTGCCAGTCTACTTAGAAAGCAACTGTACAAACATTTTCAAGAAATCGGTAACAGGGCACCTAAAATGGAGTAGAATGTCGTAAACCTTATGGTTTATCTCATCCTGTTCAAAAGTTGCGATTTTTTAGTGTATACTTTAGAAAACGTCTAACGTAACTTTATCCCTGTTTTTGTGTTGACAATACCCCATTTTTTTATTTCGTACCAAATTTTCTTTTAAATTAGTGCGCTTTTATTCTAAAAATTGCCATTCTACTTAGAAAATAACCGCACAAACCTTTAAAAAAAATCGGTAACAGTGCATCTAAAGTGGAGTAGAGCGCAGTAAATCTTATGGTTTTATCTCAATCCATTCAAAAGTTACGATTTTTTTAGTGTATATTTTAGAAAACGGGTAACGTAACTTTTTCCCTACTTTTGTGTTTACAAAACCCCAGTTTTTGTTTTAGTACCATATTTCCTTTTAGATTAATGCGCTTTTGTTCTAAAAATTGCCAGTCTACTTACAAAATAACTGCACAAAGATCAGGCAATTTGGGCAGTGGTAATTTTGGATCAACTACTTTAAACCTCGCTTCCTTACATTACATTTTTAAAAATGTTCAACCAGCTAAAAACTTCAACATTTTATGAGCTTTTCAATATGGATTATTTTGATTTTTTAATGGGCAATTTCAGTTTGAAATTGGGAAAACGTGATCTGGGACGTATCCTGGGAATTAAATGCATGGCCCAAGTTTATCTCTCTTTCTTTCTCTCTCTCCTCTCCCTCTCTTTCTCTCTCTCTCTCTCTCTCTCTCCTCTCTCTCTCTCTCTTTCTCTCTCTCTCTCCTCTCTCTCTCTCTCTTCTCTCTCTCTCTCTCTCTATCTGTCTATCTATCTATCTCTTTCTCTCTCTCTCTCTATCTGTCTATCTCTTTCTCTCTCTCTTTCAATCTATCTATCTATCAGAGTAACTAGCTTTTATTTAGCACACTGACTCTCTCTCTCTCTCTCTCTCTCTCTCTCTCTCTCTCTCTCTNCTCCCTCCCTCCCTCTCTCCCTCCCTCCCGTCCTTCCTCACTCCCTCTCTCTCTTACTCTTCTTTCTCTACTTTTTTCTCTTCTCATTTCTCTTTCTTTCCTTTTCTTCCTTCCTCCTTTTTCCTTTCTCTTCCTTCTTCCTTTTCCCTTTCTCTTTCTCCCTATCTATTCCTCAATCTCTCTCTCCCTCTCCAGTTAATGTGTACGGGTACCCCTTCTGTGTCTTTACAGAATCTGCAAATTGTACTTTTTTTTTTAAATCTAGCAGCGAAATCGTTTCGGTGTGATTACCATTGCTTAATTCCTGTATTTATTATATTTTGTTTAACAAAACTCTGATAGCTCCTTTTAGTATCTCGTCAATGGCGTCAGTGTCCTGGGCACTCAGGGAGGGTGGTAGATTTGAACTCTCAAGAATTTTGGTATTGCCTATCAGATATTATTTGTGATGATATAATTCAATGCCCTGACGTATATAACGTATATCTCTTTACCTTTATACCGTATGTTACCATTGTATTTAATACATTGCGTGAAACTTTGCTTGAAATATATCCGTGTACGTACTCATGGGGGTCTAAATATTTGGTTTTCATATCACATATTGTCCCTGAACCTTCCTGTGTTCTGGATCTGCCGAGGTTTTGAAAATTAAAAACACCCCTTAAAAAAAGGTGAATTTCTTTTCATTGAAAGCCTAAGTAAAATGTTAATGTTGATCACAACTTGTTATCTCAAGCAGGCAGACTTGTTCAACACAGCCTACAGATGATAAAAGCCGATTGATGATATTTTGACATCGGAAAACTTCCATAATGGGTTTCTAGTCTGGGCCCATTCAGACCAGTGGGGGCAGATGAATTGCGGACAGATGAATAGGCATGAGTCATTTCAGAGATCATCAAACCGTAGAGACACAAATTGTCATTTATCCCTTTGGCTGGCGTGAAATTCAAACGAATATATTTTTTTAAATTTATCATATATTCTGAACCGGTGGTGCTTTCCTTTCGGAATATTGTTGCCTGCAAACGCGGAATAATATTATAATAAAAAAAGACTTATTACAACAAAAATTAGCGACCAAGACCCCAAACTATTTTTAATATAGAAAAACAGCCGATTGTCACGACTGTCGACAGGAGTAAATGTGACTTGAAGGCTGTTAAGAAAAAGCCGATATTTTGTTTTAAAAAGTTTCGAGCGTCTGGGTGTGTCATAAATCTTGGAACGGTAGCACAGCCGAAAAGTTTGTCCGATTTTTCCGGTCCGCGGTTGTGTTCTCGCTATATGTCACAATTATTTCGTAACTGCTGTGAAATTTGAAAAACAAATCTATCCAAAATCGTATTTGAAAAAACACCAATTCTAACATTCTGTTTAAAACGAGCAAATATAAACAAAAATACCTTTTAACAAGGTGGGCATTTTCGAGTCTTGAGAATTTTTTTGCAGGATAGACCCACTAACACTCTTTTACAAAACAATAAAATATAAGAAAAAGTAGAAAGTAACACTGATTCTGATAATTCTGAAAAAACGGGGGGAAAAGGGAAGGAAAAATAGCAAAAAATGGAAAACCCATTTCGAAAATTTAGATCTACGAAGAAATAAAAAAACAGCTGCATTGACAATAAACAGTAAATCAGTGAATAACAGCAATTCTTATAAGTGAATTTTCAACAAATCCTGGGTAAAAGATTGTCAAACCTTTTCTCGAAGAAAAGGTCTATCAAAAAAAGGAAAAACAAGAACATTGACAAACAAATCAGAGAATAACACGGATCCTTACAAGTTCTTTTTTAAAAACAATTCATTAGTAGGAAAGAATAGACCTATTAAGGAAGAAAAAACCGATACATTGAAAAAAAAAACGCAGAGAATACTGATTTTTGCAAGTATGTAAATGGTCAAGAAACAGTTACCAGTCCGCAAAAATATATTTATATAAGTTATAAAATTGACTTGAGATTTATTTACTATATATTATTAAAGTTTACAATTAACACATAAAAGTGAATAACAATGAATTAAGGTGTTTTTAATTGAGATAAAAAAAGTCAATGGCACGAGCGGGATTCGAACCCACGATCTTCGGGCTAGATACGCCGCTGCTGTACCACTTGAGCTATCGTGACCTCGATCCACTCGGACACCAACTTCCCATCTCAACCCCACCTTTTGAGTTCAGTTGAGATGGGAAGTTGGTGTCCGAGTGGATCGAGGTCACGATAGCTCAAGTGGTAGAGCAGCGGCGTATCAAGCCGAAGATCGTGGGTTCGAATCCCGCTCGCGCCATTGACTTTTTTATCTCAATTAAAAACCTTAATTAATTGTAATACATTAATTGGTCTAGCGGACCACGAAATTAGTGAATTTAAAGTGAATAGCTTATAAATAGCTTGTAAAATAAAATTAGGACGAGGTCGTGATTAAGTGATTATGTCCGAGTCTGAGTCCGTGTATGAGTCTATCTTGAAAAATGGTGGGAGAGGGTCTAATATAGCCTCGGTAGAGTTGCTGAGTCTGTAGGATCTATTATGATAACAGAAGCAGCCGTTGCGGATGTAACTCCTCCACCTCTAGTTGGGGAATTTCCCTGGAAATTCTTGAATTTGGCGGATTTCATCATCGGGTAGCCGGTGAAGTCTGTTGTCATCTTCTGGAATCGTGTCCAAGCCATGGTGGTGATTAAACTCACTGCGATGATCAACGATGATTGCCAGATTGCTGGAATTCATTGCAGTTAAGAAAACGTTGTTTTTACGATCCACGATGACTTTGGATAGTGTGTTTTGCAGACTTAAGTCCTGAATATGTACTTCGAACTTTGACACCTGAGTGAGGTGGAAATTTAAATCAACGTTTGCCAAGATATTTGGTTGCCCGGAGGATCTAGACTCGTGTTTCAGGTGTTTTCATCGATATATCATTTGACTGTTGTTTGGATTGATGAGGAAGACTTCTTGTAGTAGTTATCCTCGGCGATGTCCTGGTCAATGATTTTTAGACGTTCTCCTGTGGGGAAAGTTGCCAGATACTGGTTGATTTGTGGTATCCATTCCAAGTGGTTGTCAGATATGTCCACAGTTGTGTAGCTTTAAAGTTTTGTACTTCCATTTTCTAGCAGGTTCAATTCACATTGAGCGTTTGTGTAAGTTATTTAATCAGAAGAGCAAAAGTGCATATACATATTTTTGCGGACTGGTAACTGATTCTCACAAGTAAATTTTCGACAAACACGTCTTTTTACGCGACAAAACAATTATGAACGAAAATCCATTTCAAAAAGGATAGATCTACAAAGTAACGAAAAAATGAAAATTTGAAAACAATTTAACGAAAAAGTAGTTATTTGTTAATCTTTTTATGTAAGATTTTGGTCGAAATGAAAAGTTAGCGTCACGAGCGGGATTCGAACCCATGACAATTTCCTTTCCTCCACGACCTTTTTATTTCCACCAAAACCTTACATAAAAAGATTAATTAATTAAAAGTAGTAATTTGGCCAATAGATCACTAAATATAATGGATTTAATAAATAAAATGAAGTATAACTTCACTAACAGCTCTCCGCGACCACTTCATATGTCGCCGAGAATCGAATCCTGATTACACGACATTTGAAAAATGACAAAAAGGAGAGAAAATTCGAAAAGTAGGTTGAGATGGGGAGTTGGTGTCCGGGTGGATCGAAGTCACGATGGTACCAAGTGGTTAGAGGAGCGGCGTATTAAGCCGAAGATCGTGGGTTCGAATCCCGCTCGTGACGCTTTTTCATTTCGCCCAAAACCTTACATAAAAAGATTAATTAATTGAAAGTAGTAATTTGGCCAATAGACCACTAAATATAATGGATGATTCGTGAAGAAAAAGTAGAAAATAACATTGATTCTCACAAGTAAATTTTCGACATACAGTTATTTCTGCGAGAGGAAAACCTTTAGAATAAGTTTCAATCAATTAATCTTTATGTATGGTTGAGATAAAACACTCAATGTCACGAGCGGGATTCGAACCCATGACCTTCGGCTAAGGTGTTGCTTGGTCAATCGGACCACGAAATCTAATGGCTTTAGAATAAGGAAGGAAAAACATCTTGATTTTCAAAATAATGAGAGAATAACAGATTTAAAAGAAATTCCAAAGAAACGTTCATTAACACGAAAGAAAAATTAAGATCTCGAAAAAACGGTTCTGGGTTCGAATCCCGACCTAACCCTTGGAATTTTATTTGATATTATGTGTAAAAAGTATTGTCAGATGGTTCTGACCCCTCGCCCGCGACACTCAACGGATAGTATGATAGGAATTAATTTACTTTATTGTAATTTAAAATGTAATTGTAAAAATTGTATTCGTAATACACAATTTAATAATGTCAACATATCCATTTTGTTATCTTTTTTTAAACATAAATTGCAAATCATAATGATACTTTGGTATTGTAATTTGCATGTAATGATACCAGATATCCTACGATAATAATTATTAAGTGAACTTAAGTGAAGTTTACCTTGCTCAATTTAAAATCTGAATTCATCAATAATTTTAGAAAATTAATAAATTCAGTGTAAGATTAGAACAATAAGACCAGTGAATAATTCAACCCTTGATTACATTTTCATGTTTAAGAAGATAAATTTCGGTATTGTTGTTTCCTTTGCCAGACATAATTAAAGCTCAGCTACCAAACCAAATTTCATATTTAATTAAATTAAAAAGACCGGGACTGTGTGCTTTTGTGTTTAGACCGATCGTAAATTTCATTGAACATCCGTAAGCGCCAGGGCCGAGGGGTGCCAAATTCTTAGTTGTTTGTTTTTTAAGAAATTCTCGGTTTGTATCGTTGCCAAGGCGTTGGTTCTTTTTTCGTACAGGTCCGTTTCCAAATGGCTGTAATTCGACAATCCGAGTTAACATTAATAAAAGGCCACACTCCTGCCCGATACGTCCAAATTCGTCCATTCGATACAATTTACATAATTGAAATGGTCCGTTTCCTTTCTGACACGTTCTGCGAGCTTGGCTATCATTAAGCCTATTTTAACTTTTTATAGGCATTAAGCAATACTAATCGTCTTTTGCCATCTAAACATGAATATGTCGATATATTTTTATTACATTAAATCATTGAAATTTTTTATAAGAATATTTACGAAATGTTCTTCAAACTGCTCTGAAGAACGAAAAATTTTGATTGTTAGAAAATTGATTCGTTATGGCCAGTTATGTCAGTTGATCGACTTAACTTTATTGCCGTAAATAATTTATAATGGCCTAGTTCCTAAAATGCTTTCGATTCCTAAACTGAGAAAAATTTGAAATCTCTACTCCAAATTGGAACTGAAAAATTTCTATTAACGATCAGCTCAAGTCTCATCGCTTTTGTTTGTGACAACGTTCAGCTAGGCTTAAAATTTTGAGTTTCTCTTATTTTTAACAGGAAACCTTCTTTCCCCTTCCCTAGTTGTGTAAGCTGTTGTTGGGTAATTCGAGTTGAAAGGGATCAAGAACCGGTTTGTATATTGTAACTCCAATGTCGATCCGTTCTGTCTGCTATCACAACCCGATGCCATCTGCACGGCGGATGTCCTTCGCACAAACAAAATGGCATTATAACGCTGTACTAGTTAGTTGAACTTATTTATGTTACAGAGATTTAAAAGGTTTTATTTCGTAACCTGGGGAACAAATGAGGAATTCTCTGAATAAAAATGAGTATTTGAAAAACACGTAGTGTTTATTTAGTTCCTTTCCCTTTCAGGAATGTTGTAGATAAATTTGCCATCGATATGACAGATGCAATTTAAACTAAACTTGTTTTCGCAATGTGAAAACGTTATGTTAACAAAGTTAAAACAGTTTTTGTGGTTGAATCGAATCCTAGTGAATGACTTGCGTAGATTCCGCCCTCAGAAGTTATGAATGGTGTGCGTTTGGCTTCCCTTTGATCCATGGCGATTTTCATTTGTTATAAAGAATCCACTTTTCACTCTCTTTGGCTAACATATTATTGCGTTTCTTTATAAAAAACGAACGATGTTTCCTGCGAATTAAATTGAAAAAATGAAAATTATGAGGCAATCTCACTAAATCTTCTCCCTTGCCACAGAATAGCTCCATTATTAAAACATTTCTTGATCTAAGTACAACAAAGTACAAATTAACAAAACGACATCGTATTTAGTCGAACGCTTGTTCGTTGTAGCACATTTTCAACTAAATTTTGCGCGTCAATAACAAAATTGTGGTGTATAAACGAAATTAATTTCATCAAATCTTCACGGCGTGCCACAGAATGGTTTCGTTATTGGCGAAATCATTTGTCGATCTAAATATCAAAAAAAGTAGAAATGAGCAAAATTTTTTTCGTATTTACTAAAACAAGCGTACATTGTACCAAGTGTAGAAAAGAATTCGTAATGGGCGACGAAGGTTCAACAAATTTTGACGCGTCATTAACGAAATTATGAGGTAATAATGCCAAACCTTTTTATAAACTTAAAAAATAAGTTCTTTCAATTAATTAATCTTTATGTAATGTTTTGGTTGAAATGAAAAATTTAGTGTCACGAGCGGGATTCGAACCCACGACTCAATACGCCGCTGCTCTAACCACTTGAGCTATCGTGACACTCCAGTGGTTAAAGCAGCGGCGATTGAGCCGAGGGTCGTGGGTTCGAATCCCGCTCGTGACACTGACTTTTTCATTTCAACCAATACTTTACATAAAGATTAATTAATTAAAAGAAGTTATTTGGTCAATTGGACCTTGAAATATAATGGGTTTAATAAAAAATAAACTAAAATACTTATCATCTATAGTTTCATCTATTCATGGTTCACGATTTTTTTTCGCCTAAACCTAATATTAAAAAAGCTAAAAGAAAAAGAAAAATCTTGTTGATTGAAACTTTTAATTTTCATGAACGTGTCACACCTTAGCTGAAGGGAACAAAATTATGCCGGTTCAGCAACGATTATGTGTGGCAAATAAGACGGACATGGCAAATACATCCACAGTCCACGAGATTTTTTTTTACACATTCAATAGTAAATTGGAAATATATTTGTAAATATGACCAGCGGTAAAAAAATATAGCACTAAATTTGCGCGTAGTACCTTTAACACATCTGGTGGTATATCAAAAACACTTTCTTCCTTTTATTACACATCTCAAGATAATAAACATACCTGTAATTTTGTTTTAGAGAAAATTTACGTTGTTGAGGTTTCGTTAGAGTGGTTTTGACCTTGTTTGTTTGACTCACGTTCCGTTGTTGGGCACGGTAGCATTTTTGTTGACTCACAGACTTGGTCCTCAGTACACGGTGATCCTTTACGCTACGGTCAGTAATTATGACTCAAGCCAGTGTACCACATATTCACCATTCATTTTTTTTCTTTCCTCCCCTCGTTGTCCCCTTTTTAACATTGTTTTTTTCGTTTTAGAGGCAGTCCACGCAAACGAAATCCGTCGAGTGAACACACATTCGCCATCACATGATAGAGGTAAAAGATACTTCGTCACCATAGTTATTTTCACGTTATTTTAGATGGATTATCTCGAGCTTTTTGTAACTTACTATGTTTACGTCCTCTTCTTTACATGGGTTGTTAAATTTCTACAAAATGTGTTGTGTTTAGTGACCGTTAGTCAGTGATTATTTGGAGATCGTGAAATGCAGTCTGGTGTGAGGTAGGTTTTAGAAAAATATTTTCTTTATCGTGCCAACGTTTCGATCTTTATTGAGATCATCTTCAGGGCCTGGGATTTATAAACATTGTTCAAATTTTACAAATACATGTGGGGTCTGAAAAAAATGAATTTATACAATGCCAAAAAATTTTAAATAAAAAAAATGAATTTGTACAATGCCAAAAAATTTTAAATAAAAAAATGAATTTATACAATGCCAAAAAATTTTAAATAAAAAAAATGAATTTATACAATGCCAAAAAATTTTAAATAAAAAAATGAATTTATACAATGCCAAAAAATTTTAAATAAAAAAAATGAATTTATACAATGCCAAAAAATTTTAAATAAAAAAATGAATTTATACAATGCCAAAAAATTTTAAATAAAAAAAATGAATTTATACAATGCCAAAAAATTTTAAATAAAAAAATGAATTTATACAATGCCAAAAAATTTTAANGATTTTCCGACGCCAGGACGTGATATCTTTCAAAATCGATAAAAAGCGAAATTACTCTGAAATGGTTGAGAATCGGACCATGGACAATATGAACTTTTTTGTTCATTTTAGGGTGAAGAATCTACTGGAGAAGTTTGTAGCACGAGTAGCAATTCACCCTGTATAATGATAGATAATTTTAGATTAAAAAAAAATGAATTTTTACGATGCTAAAAATTTTAGATAAAAAATGAATTTATACAATGCTAGAAAATTTTGGATTAAAAAAATGTTTTATACAATGATAGAAAATTTTATATTTTAAAAAATGAATTTACAATGCTAAAATTTTTAGATTTGTGCGTGTGTGTGTGTGTGAGAGAGAGAGAGAGAGAGAGAGAGAGAGAGAGAGAGAGAGAGAGAGAGAGAAATCGGCTTCTTTTTTTATAAAATTTTCTTGCGTTGTATAAATTCATTTTTTTATTTAATTTTTTTAATCTAAAATTTTCTAGCATTGTATAAATTCATTTTTTATTTAATTTTTTTGAATCTAAAATTTTCTAGCATTGTATAAATTCATTTTTTTAATCCAAAATTTTCTAGCATTGTATAAATTCATTTTTTCACATCCTACATGTATTTGTAAAATTTAAACAATGTTTATAAATCCCAGGCCCTGAAGATGATCTCAATAAAGATCGAAACGTTGGCACGATAAAGAAAACGTTTTTGTATTAGTTTGTGTGTACGTATTTGTTTTTCTAAAACCTACGTCACACCAGACCGCATCTCACGATCTCCGAATAATTTCTACAAAATTAATAAAAAGATGTTTGTTATCGTTGTGATAGCAGTTATAGTAAATGCAGGCGCACTGCAATAAATAATTTTGACTCGTTGGCTGAATTAAATTAAACCAGAGATTTAACCGAGCCCGAAATTGCGTACACGATTCTTCGAAAGCTATATTAAACAGAGTCGAGCCGGGAAATGTAATGCATAGTAACTGTTTTCCGACACGTTGTCAGTAAACAAAACCGGAGGATTTTGTATGATGAGTAGCATGATATATATTTATGAGTTAGACCGTGTAATTAGATTACTTTTTTTATTCAGTATCACTTAACTTAGATATTGTTAACCATGTAGTTTTTAATATTATTTTTTAAAAAATTCATATTTTAAAATACAAGGTAAATCTTACAGGAATTGGGTGTTCTTGTGAAGGCTGTTCTTAAGCATCGCTGTTTTTAAAAAAATTTTTTCCTTTTTTTATTGCAAAACATGGATATGAGAATAGTAAGAATATCAAAGCATATTTCAAAATGTACTTAATTCCTCCAAAGCCCCTATTCAATTCAATACAAAGTATAGGTCTGTTTTTCAGATCGAAACCTTTATACAAAATTACATGGATGGATTTTTATTTATTACTCACAAGTAACAGTTATACATAAAAAAACGTTATTCAAGAAGACTGTTACACCCAAAATTACTTCGGGTCAGAGCAAAATTTATCCCGATAGCTCGTCGGGGGGTAAGACTGAGGGACAATTTACAAAATAAAAAAATAATAAAAAAATAAAAGAAATATTAAAGACCAAAGAAATATATTGGTGAGTTGGGCGCCACTCCATTTTATGCGTCCAGAGTAATAGGGAATTCTTCTAACTAAAAGTATATTCTTGTTTATACTCCAAATAAATTTGATATAAATAAATAAATATATGAGAGGAAAGTAGTATAATATTTTCTATAAAAAAATAAATGATTTACTTTATTCCATGGCAGACACTCGCCATGGGGGGGGGGCACTCCAGGCTAGGCCACTAGGCTTGGGCCAGGATAAAGCCAGCCTAACACGGCGGGTCCTGATCAGCAACCTTACCTTCTCCTTATCGCATTCTAGTTCCCTCTGCTTAAATGATTACTTATGTATTTACGAGGTACCTGGCCATGCAAAATAATCAAGCCAAACAAAAAAAGTAGATTAATAAGGAAGGAGAGAAAAAATAAATAAAAATGAGAATCCACTTAACAATGGGGGGGATTTATTATTCCTAAACAGATTAAATTAAAATAGGTACTTTGTTTCCTTAATCAGCTATAAAATAAACCATAAACCAGATCTGGACTAACTTAAAAAAATTAAAACTTAATAACCTAAATTAACAATAATAAATCATTAAAATTAAAACAAACAAAAATTCCTTCTTCATGCAGTTTTTTCCGTAAACCAACACTTTTACTTGGGAATCGTTGATCCAGCCACAACCATCCGCCGAGTCCTCCTGGGTTCCAGTCCTGCCGAAATCCGCTCCAAAAAAAGAGAAAATCTCCGGAGAATCGGGGCCGCCTCTATATCCTTTCAGAAAACCACGAACGGACAGTCCTCGCTCGTCGCCGTGGTCTGGTGAGGAAGGCGCCCGGTAGAAATTCCAAAAATGGAAATACCCACGAAGAAAAATCCGGACGAGCAGTTTTCCGGAGAATCTCTATCAGTTGCCAACTCGTAGGTGTTTACCGCACTGTTCTCCTCGGCGACCTCTGGCTCGGTCCAAGCGATCGCGTTATCGCTTAATCCCCGGCACTAAATACACTTAATAATAACACTCATTGTTGATTTTCACCAATTTCCTACGTACACTGGTTATTTTCAATTAATAAAAATTTATCCATCTTATAACTTGGTTACATACTTCCTTACAAGCTGATCGAGGCGAGAAAATAAAAATTTGATTTTGAGGCAAAAAAAACCTCTTTCCTCTCTTACAATAATATTAATATTATAAAAACCTATTTTTTTTTGTCACAAGACATGCATAAATAATAAGACGAATATACAAAACAATATCAACTTATGTTTTAATTATTTAATCTTTATGTAAGGTATTGGTTGAAATGAAAAAGTCAGTGTCAAGAGCGGGGTTCGAACCCACGACCCTCGGCTAAATACGCCTCTGCTCTACCACTTGAACTATCATACTTTCGATCCACCCGGACACCAACTCCCCATCTCAATCTACAACCTTTCGAGTTTTCCCTCCTTTTTGCCATTTTTCAAATGTCGTGTAATCAGGATTGGATTCTCGGCGACAAATGAAATGGCCACGGAGAGCTTTTAGTGAAGATATACTTCGTTTTACTTATTAAATCCATTTTATTTTGTGGTCCGATTGATCAAATAACTTTTTTCAATTAATTAATCTTTATGTTCGGTATTGGTTGAAAAGAAAAAGGTAGTGTCACGAGCGGGATTCGAACCCACGACCTTCGGTTAAATACGCCGCTGCTCTACTATGTCAGCTATCGTGACTTCGATCCACTCGGGCACCAACTTCCCATCTCAACCTACAACCCTCCGAATTTTCCCTTCTTTTTGCCATTTTTTCAAATGTCGTATAATCAGGAAAAAAGTTATTTGGTCAATCGGACCACGAAATATAATAGATTTATATTTTAATATGCGAACATGTACAAACATATAAAACATAACTAAAATCCTAATTCACAAAGATTCATAAATCAAACCTAAATGTACATACGTTACAAACTGTTATCACCATCATTCGACAGACGATCCACACTTCCACATAATTATAAAAGATCTCGTGGATTTCTGTGGTATCGAACTCTGGTGGTCAACCAAACATTCCAACTTCCAACGCATCCAAAGTTTCCAATCAAAAGTCCTAAGAAAAATTGTTAACCTTCCTCATTATATATTAACCTCCATAACATTCCCTTTTTTCCAGAAGTAGGGAAAAACTATTACCAAAAATTCCATCAATCCCTTTCCACACAACCCAATGGCTTGGCCTGTTAGCTCAGTTCCACTACCATCCCAGGTAATCCTCCCCGTCGACTGAAACGCCGATAGCCACCTGAAGCCAAGCCCTACGTAGTGACCAAGAAAATAGCAAAAGTGGTCAGTATTTATTTCTTCTAACGGAGGCTCACCACTGGATGAGTTCTCACATGTTTCCCATGTCAATTTTGTTTTTACAGCATTTTTACCGTTGTAATTGCTTCACACACGTAAAAATCAATAAAAGAAAAAATATACTAAATAAGACCCATAAAACTCAGAGGCGGAAGGAAAATCTTTTTACAAATATATTATAGGCGACATCTAAACTATAATAAATTGCATTTTTTTCAACCAAAAATTACGCACTTCGTAAAACAAAAGTTGTTTATGTTTTTATGATCTATGATAATCCTTCCCACATAATTTTTGAATGCCCAGAATACGAAAATGAAAGAGATAAACTGCTAAAAAATCTGAGCAGTCCCAAACAAACCAATAAACTTAGAATCTGTTCTAATAAGCAACAATCCGTCAGCATTCAACATAATCTATGGATTTTTAAAGTCGATAAACGTTACTTTTTGATTATCTTCAACCATGAAAATTTAGAAGAGGATTGAGCTGGGTGAGTGGGTGCGGGCGCGCGGCGGGGCCTGGTTCTGGTCGGCCGATCCCGCACGACAGTAAAATTAAAATAGAAAACTTCATGGGTAATATGCCAGCATAAACCCAATTAAAAAAAAGATGATTATCTAATACGATATGATAATGATATGATGATGATCTATGATCATCTATGGTTATCTAACTCCGCATTACGTTTGCACCAAGTTTGTACGCTCCCAGCTAAGGCGCATTTACAATTAGAATAACTACTCTAAAAATATGAAAAGCTTATTTTTATTTATTTATTGTCGTAACGTTAACTGTTAAAGAGAGAAATGGAAAAGGACACCTTGTAGAATTGGGTTTAGTATGATTTTAAGTATGTGGTGATTAATGACCGTTAATCGATAATTATTTAGAAATCGTGAGATGCGGTCTGGTGTGATTTAGGTTTCAGAAAAACATTTTCTTTATCAGGCTAAAGAAAATGTTTTTCTGAAACCTACATCACACCAGACCGCATCTCACGATTTCTAAATAATTATGATTTTAAGAATAGACTGGTCATGATGCCCTATTGATGTTAAATTTCATGCACTTACCACCTCAAAATTGTAAACAGATGTGTCATTAATTTAATTTTTTTACAAGTCAATAATGATAGATAGTCCTGATTATAATGATACATTCCTCGAAAGCTTTACGAAAAAACTGACTCTTTTTCTATTTGGTCTCACCTTTGAATGTGTTTAATATCCAATTATCAAGTATTTATCTGTTTATTTATCCATGTTTAACGCAATGTTTCGATTTACACAAAAATAATGTTTTTGCCAATAAATTAACGAGACAAACAATTATAGGAAGGATTAAACAATTGCATAAAAATATTGCACGTTTTTCCAGATAGTTAAATTACCCCATAATTTTTGGTAGAGGTTAACTAGTTATGATTATTTGTACAATTATTCGCAAAGTAGAGTACAATTGATTTTCCAAGCTGGAGTTGATGTAAGTCCCTTGGGGAAGGGGTGACTCTTGGATTGATTGTTCCATTAAAGCAGGCACAGGGAAAAACCATTCGACAAATGAAACTCCCTACGATATAGCGTAAAAGAGGCTTTTTTCGCCAGTTGGGGGTTTCGGACGGATCGGCAGTAAACTCCCATGAGTTTGGGGGGTGAGATTGATTGGTCGGAGGTATCTCTGTCTTGGCTTACTATGCGCCAAGCGTCTCCTCGTTAGAACACGTGCCTCCGCCAGGCCGAAAACTCCGATCTTTATCCGATGGCCTCCACTTTCCATTTGCAGTTTTTCGCCTTGGCAGACCGACGCTAGACAACGGAAACAACGCTTCAAGAAAAACACCCTCTTGCCACCTCCTTTTCATCCGAGGATATTTAATTAAGGGAAGCCTATATTTAAACATGTTGCGCCGGTTATAAATAACGTTTGGCCGCAGCGCTGTGGGTGAATTTATTGCCAAGAAATTGCCAGGATTTCCTCATACCTCTCTCTAGTCTAGTTGATAACTCATTGAGACAAAATTAGAACATTGATAATAAATTGGTTAAAAACACAAATAAAAATTAAACGATTAAAACATACAATTTTTGGCTGTATATGGTCAGCTTGTTCTCGCAGTACTGAAGAAAAAGTGTTTTTTTTTGGTTTTTTTACGAAACGCGATACAGCGAGAATAGGTGGATCAGGACGATCAACTACTCATAAATTAATCCATTTATGTTTAGTAGTCTAATTGGCCATATCAATTATTTCAATTAATTATTCTTTTTATTTAAGGCCTTGATTGAGATGAAAAAGCTAGTGTCACGAGGGGGATTCGAACCCACGACCTTCTGCGCAATACGTGGCGCGGGTTCGAATCCCCCTTGTGACACTAGCTTTTTCATCTCAACCAAGATCTTACATAAAAAGAATAATTAATTGAAACTACTCATAAATGGCACTCTTAACAAGACACATAGTAATGACACATCTACACAGATAACAAACACTTTGAGCCCTGAAGATGATCTCAATAAAGACCGAAACGTTGGCAAGATAAAGAAAACGTTTTTGTAAATCTAAGTCACACCAGACCGCTTCTCAGAATCTCCAAATAATCATTAATTAAAAGTCACTGTTAATATCACCCACTACTCATAAATTCATAAATTATTAGGTTTCGTGGTCCGCTTGATCAAATAAATTCTTTTCAATTTATTAAGGCTTTGGTCGAGATAAAAAAGTCAGTGTCAGGAGCGGGATTCGAACCCACGATCTTCGGCTAAATAACGCCGCTGCTCTACCAGTTCGATCCACTTGGATACTAACCTCCCATCTCAACGCCCCTTTTTGAATTATCCCTCCTTTTTTGCCATTTTTCAAATGTCGTGTAATCTATTTGATTCTCGGCGACAAATAAAATGGCCACGGAGAGTTTAGTGAAGTATACTTCATTTTTGCGTATTACATTAGGTTTCGTGGTCCGCTTGACCAAATGGAAAAATGGCAAAAAGGAGGGAAAATTCAAAAAGGTTGGGTTGAGATGGGAAGTTAGTGTCCGAGTGGATCGAAGTCACGATAGCTGACGTAGTAGAGCAGCGGCGTATTTAGCCGAAGATCGTGGGTTCGAATCCCGCTCATGACACTGATTTTTTTATCTCAACCAAAGCCTTAATCAATTGGAAACCACTCATAAATTTTCATTAACTGGAACGTATAATGTCGGTTTACAGTATCGTTTTTTGTTTTTTTTTTACTCTTTTCTTTTTCTCCATATAAATTTAAGTAGTTATTACTCAAGGTGACCAAGAAAAACACACTTCAAACAAACGTCTTTACAAGTCGAAGCTTCAAAATCAACCGATGCAGTAGGTATAATCTCCAGTCCTATACCTGAATAGTACACCCTCTAGCCTTTACTTAGCTCACTTTATTAAGAACAAACACTACACTCCTCCACTTAATTACAAGGTAATCGTTCAAGTAAACTTTAAAAACAATAAAATAATACACAAAATATAACTTTTTGGTAGGGTCCATTCTGATTTTGTCGAACTCCTCCATAATAAGTTGATGGGTAGGAAGTAAATTGTCTTTTCCACAATATGTATTGAACACAATAAACGTATATACAAGAAGTTATACAATAATCTCTTAATTTAAGTAAAAATACAGTGCACCTTGATTAACAATGTTAACATCAATACATTTCACTGAAACACGGAACTAAAATTATGAAGTCGTCCCCTGAAAACGAAACGCAGTTTTCCATATTTGGTTGAATTTGGTGGCTTCATAATTTTTCCTGAAAAATAACGGAGCTTAATTGCTTCTCTGCAGTTGTTTTTTTCCCCATGGATGTTGTACTTCTGTAACACTTTATCATTACTTAACTTGGATACGTTATATGATTAATTCCTAAATCATGTAAAAACTCCTTACAAAAAGCTTTCCCATTATCAGTAATGATCAAACAAGGCGGTCCCATTGAAAAAAATTTCTTTGATGATGGAAATAGTACTGTAAGACGTTATATTTTTCATGTGTTTAACAAAAATCTACTTACAATAACCATGGATGATAACAATATTTTTTTTTCTTTTAAAAGATCCAAGAAAATCTACATGAATTTTGTGGGTCGGTCCCTTATTTGCACGTCAGTAATGTCTTTAATAAAAAAACAAATTTCGCATGTTTTGGCCAGTTATTCATTGTTTATCCAATTTGAACCATCAGATTATTGATCTTGCCAAGAATTTCATTTTTACAATACCAAGGTGTGTGCAGTGTAATTATTTAATTATTGTGGAACTTGATTAGGTTGGTACAACTGTGGCCGCGACATCCTGTTGTGTATGTAATTCATCCTTTGTCCTGAAATAAGGTAGCAAATCCAAAGCTGTTTCTTTAATATTGCTAGGCCAATCGCCATTTCTCAATTTAGAAATTACTTCGTTTAAAATTACATCGTTTCGAGTTTCCTCTTTTATTTTTGAATTAGAACTAGAAACTAAGATTTAAATAGGATTTTTTTATCTATCCGGTTTTAGTCGTGGAGCGTTCGTTACAATTTCGATAACATATCAGCAATAACATTATTTTTATTTTTAAAAAACTCTGTGTTATAATTTAATGCGCTCAAAAATACAGCATACCGTTGTAATCTGTTTACATTTGGAATTGCCTTTTACGGGTGAAAAATGTGATAAGAGGCTTATGATCTGTCCTTAAGGTAAACCGTCTACCAAAAGAAATTGAACTGAATAGACGATCGCCAAGGCAATCTGTCTGTCTGACCATGTCGTTTTTCATGGGTAGGGTTTTCCAGCAAATAGCAATAGACCTCTGATCCGTTTGATAGTTAATGGGCAATAAACCCCCTCCCCCGATACCATACGTACTTCTGTCTACTGAGACAAAAAATTTAAATTTGGACGTAATATATTAAACATTTAAACGAAAATCTTATTTTTTATGTTTTCAAAAGCCTTTGTGTGTTTTTCTCCCCAGAGAAATTTAGTATTGAATTTAAACAAGTCATACAGTGGACTTGTCATGTTCGAAATATTTCCGACCAATTTGGTGTATTAGTTCACGTTTCCTAAAAAAGATTTTAATTGTGTTAAGTCTTTAGGGACAGAGGCGTCATTTATTGCTTTTACTCTACTCTCTAGTATTTTAATTCCTTCTCCAGAAATCACATACCCCAAAATCTTGGAGAAGTTGACACTTTTCTTTAGATAACATTAATCCCCTTCTTTGAGCCTAGACAAAACCATGTTTAGTCTTTCCAAATGTTCCGCTTTATCGCATCATCAAATTTGATACCTCCTATAAAAATATATAAAAATAAATGACACCTGGCACATTTAATGATAATTGTTTCATTTCCCTAATAAATATAACAGGGGCTGAAGATACTCCATAAAGTAATCTTCGGTACTTGAACAACCCTTTGTGCTTCATAACTACTATTTTTTTCTTAAAGCCTCATCCAATTCTCCTGGTACCTACCCCCAATAAATCTAGTTTACTGAAAACGGCAATTTTTTAAAGAAAAAAAATAGTTCAGATTTTTTTTGCAAACGGGTATCCATCTGTTTGTAAATGTTTATTTAATGATACTTCGTAATCCCCTCAAATTCTGATAGTGCCACTAGAATTAAGTACTAAAACAAAAGTTGATGCCCAGTCAGCACTTTCTACCGGCTCCAACTGACCTTCTTTTACCAGCCTATCCAAGTCCTCTGAAACTTTGTCTCTAATTGATCAGGGTATTGGACGAGGTCTATGGAAAACAGGCTTGCAAAGCGGGCCCTTTATGTAGTTTATTATTTTTTCAATTTTATTGTAGCCACCTAATTTACTAGAAAATTATATGATTTTTTTATCATCACAACTTGGTTTTTCTAAAGCGTAAGGTTAATCACACGTACAATGATTTAAAGTGGGTGTGGCTAAGTTACTTGATGTTATAAGTTGGGCACAGTCACCGTTTACTTTCTACGTTTCTAGCATTGTTATATTATTTATTTATCACCACGACTTGCTTTTTCAAAAACGTCAGGTTAATCACGTATGATGTTTTAAAGTGGGCGTGTCTAAGTTGCTTGGTGTTACGTTGGGCGTGGTCAAAGTTTAATTTCAATAATTCTAGTTTCTGGCTTTTTTAAGTTAGAGTTTAAGTATTTTTCTATAAAAATTATTGATATTATTTAATTAAGGCTTTTTTGTGTGTTAATTTTCAATCTATTCTCAGTTTGGCCGTATTAAGCTCAAAGTTTGCCCCTGTGGAGCAGCCCCGACCTGCAAATCACTTTCAAAGTTCTACAGAGACACAGCATAGCTTTTATCTCTAATCGATTCCAGAGAACCAACCCAACTTATTTGTGTTTAAAACTCGTTATAAAACAAATTTTCTGAATCTTCTTCTTGGCAAGATAATACGACAATGGTAATACTGGTTTTGAACAAAAACGTTAACTATTTGGATAAATAATAAAACAATTAGTTAACTAATTCAAACGCATGTGTTAGGTGGCCTTCTTTGGGACGATATGTGTGTAATTTGGTATAATATATTTCTGTAAATATGACTTGTGATTCAAGGTAAAATTAATGTTTTTTAATGAATTCTTTATCTTACATATTTGTTTTCTGTTTCAGGAGAGCGGTGCAGTAAAGGGATGCTTGGTAGCCCACCAAAGCCCCCTAGGCTGTGGCCGGAACCTCCTCCTGCTCATTCAAACGGTAACACATTTTTAATATACTATATGTTTTTTTATTTTTTTATATATATTTGGATTTGGACGAGTTTTAAAAATATGGAATTTTCATATTGAATTCTGTGAGAATTGTAGAAAATATTTTGGTGCGTGAGAAGTAAGGGCTCTTCATACTCCCACTCTCGCTTTTCCAACTTTTCAATTTCCAATTCCCATTCTAGAATTCATTTTTAGAATCAATAATATTTCCGATAGAATTGGCATATTGTACTCAGTAATAATTTTTTAATTTGATTTCCATAGTCAATAGTTTATTTTTACAAAAATTTCCAAATTTTCACGTCGACCCTGTCAGAAATATCTTCTGGAATATGAGTCCCCATTAGCCACTATGTTTATCCAATTTTCACTATTTAGCTCATAATAAAAGTTCATAAACGATAATGAAAGTCTTCGAGTTGGAATATAAAGTTGTCGGAGAGTGTTCAGATAGAATGGGAAATAAGATCCTCACTTTCTCATCTCTGACGTCATCCATTGATCGCCGGGCCTTAGCTAAATTTTGAATTTTATTACGTTAAAAATATTTAGTTATATTCTTTAATAAGTCCTGTAAGCGTAAGCTCGGTTTTGAAACTATTACAATATATTTTAATCATCCTTGTAGGTTTAGCGGTCATAATTGACCTATCAGGATAGGTCGCGGTAGTTTAAATGGTTGAAGCAGCGGAGTATCGAGCCGAACGTCGCGGGTTCGAATCCCGCTCGTGACAATAACTTTTTCATCTTAACCAAGATTTTATGTTAAGTCCTGCGGGGATTAAAATTCGGAGAATTTAATGCGTGAGTGATGGGGGCGCCATCTTTACCTCCTAAAAAATTCCTCCCCAACGCCGTCGATTCTTTAACGTTAACACGTCAGCTTCAAAATTTAAAAAACCAATGAAAATTAATAAAAATAAAACGTTCATTGTGGATGAGGGTGGGGTGTGACGAGCAAGTGATAGAGAAAAACAAGATTTTTTTGTACTTTATCATGGTAATTCCATGCGTTAGGTTTTATCATTAGTTTCATTTTGAACCACGCAATGTCACGCACCAGGAGCTATTAGCGAACTTAGCTAAGTTTTAAAATATAAAATTGAGTCCTGCGTTGCACTAGCATAATTTAAAAAAATGAATCGAAAGAGTGGTTTATAATAACGTATTTCTAATTTATAATGGATATTTTTTTTAAATATTTTTAATATAGTTTTATACATTTTGGAGAAATAATTAACCGGTTAATTATGCTGCTATCTTGTTAGTGACTCGTTGAGACGCGATTTTAAATAAATGTGTTCGAAATATGTAGTCTGATGGTAAGAGGTCTTTAGAGATGCAGTATGTTGCGAAAGCTTTTCCAACTATTTAAATATTAATGGTAATTACAATTAATTAAGGTTTTTAGTTGAGATAAAAAGTCAATGGCACGAGCGAGATTCGAACCCACGACCTTCGGCTAGATACGCCGCTGTCTACCACTCGGACACTGAGGTAGGCCGTCCACTGGAGCCGTTTTCGTGCAACGGCCGAATAGGGCCGGATGATCCAAAAGCGAAGAAACGAATGCGCACTCGTCCATTAGAACCAATTCGTTCGGTCGTGTTGGGCCGTGTAAGCACTTTCCGATCCAAATAAAGTTGGATTTTCCAGTCCTATTCGGCCGAATGGATTTACGCCACAAAGGTAAAAACCTCCGAATTGCTTTATCCACCCAAACTGCTTTCTTTTATATTCAGAACCCATCCTCACAATTGCAATTTACTTTTTACTCAATTTCCGCAATTCATTAGTTCCTCGAGGTGGCAGATTATTGTTACTTCGACTTCCACTGTCAACCACGTGACATCAAACGCTCACCATTGTTTAACGCCGTTCTTTCCTTTTGGCTTACCTTTTCGTTTCGTTTTCATTTCGATGGATTGCGAAAAATTGATAAGGGCAGTTGAGGAGCAGACTCTTGGAACATGCGTGATCCACTCTATCATCGGAGAGATGTCCAGCGTAAGCTGTGGTCAAGGATAGCTTTAGAAATGGAACTTCCAATATTTTTGTTTATTTCTTTCATCCCATTAGTATGTAAACCAAGAATTTTCAAGCAGCAACAAATCTTCTACATCCATTTGGGCTGTGTCGTGAACTGGCGAAAATCGGCTACAGTGGACGAGGCTTTCGGCTATATTGCCGATCGTCTGTTTGGTCAAATAGTTCGGCTGTTGAACGGCCGTCGTAGTTCGGTTCCAATGGACGAGCAGCCGGGTTCGAATCCCGCTCGTGCCATTGACTTTTTTATCTCAACTAAAAACCCTAATTAATTGTAATATATTAATTGGTCAAGCGGACCACGAAATTAGTGAAATTAATGGTAATAGTGTTGTTAGATGTTCATATGCAATCGGGTATACCAGAATTTGTGAACATTTTATTTTAATCTTTAACAGTAGGTTCAATTTGTTTCTCTTACTTACTAAAAAAAAAATAAATAAATAAATAAATGTTTGCATAGTGAAAAAGGGAATTATTAGACGTCATATTGGTTTATAGGACTCGATAGATTCCTGTACTCGGTGAATGGCGACAGGAAGCCGAGAGTAGCGCACATTCAGCAGCCGACCATCTATCCTCACCACAAAGGTAAAAACCTCCGAATTGCTTTATCCACCCAAACTGCTTTCTTTTATATTCAGACCCCATCCTCACAATTGCAATTTACTTTTTACTAAATTTCCGCAATTCATTAGATCCTCAAGGTGGCAGATTAATTGTGCATAGCCGTTGAAAAGCCGGCTTTCTCGAATGTTTTATCCCCTTTTTTTGGAATTTTTCACAATTGACCACTTCACTATGATCACGAAATATTTCTTCACCCCAAGCTGCTTATCTCTAACAACGTTTCGCTTTATAGATTTAATCAAATTCACTCACACCTTCTTCAAGGTTATCGATACACTCAACTTTCACATTTAAACTTTTTCACCAAGTATTCTATTTAATTAACATTGTCAGATCGTGCAGTTTTTTGTACACAATTTGATTGTTGCTTATAAGGTTTGCAAAAAAGAACAATGGAATCATATTGTTAATCTGTTGATCTAGTTTCGAGATATAGAAGATAACGTTAACTATTATTAAAAAAGTAAATATCAGTCCAGATGTGTTCCATTTACATAAAATTAATAGTCTTTCCCTCAGTATAAGTAGTTATCAGTAACAAGAATACACTTTAAAAAACGAAAAAAATTCTCTCCGACAGTCATTCGTCACATTTTTGATTTAAACCATTAGCAAATTATAAAAGAATTATTGTTCTATATTACCTGCTAGTCGTATACTTAGTGAGCATTAATCGTTCAGTTCCTTAAACAAGTTTTATGGTGAAGGGTATAAACGCTTATTTCTTCCAAATTAATGTTCTATAAACCTCGCGCGATTTGTTAACTTCGGAATTGAAAAGCAGGTGCGCAGTCAGGTGGCACTTAAGGCCTTAAGCCGGGAACACACTTACCCGATGCTACGCCATGCGATGCTACCCGAAGCAAATCCAAACTCCGATTTTCCATAAGATTGTATTACCCTCGTGCACATCTGCCCGATGCCACGCAGCGCTACCCTACTCTATGCTACGCGATCCCCACTGTCCAGATTTGTTGTCCAGGACGCATCGAGTACAGTCGAAGACAAAAAAACCGGGCACTCATATTTTTATACAAACTACAAACTAAAATTGGAACAATTTATTACACGGTTTTTTCATAAAATTTAATTAACAATTTATTTAATAGTTTTGCTCGTAAAATTATACCATTTTCGTCGGGTAGCATCAGAACANTCGAACCCACGACCTTCGGCTAGATACGCCGCTGCTCTACCACTTGAGCTATCGTGACCTCGATCCACTCGGACATCAACTCCCCATCTCAACCCCACCTTATGAGTTTTCCCTCCTTTTGCTATTTTTCAAATGTCGTGTAATCGGATTGGTTTCTCGGCGACAAATGAAATGACCACGGAGAGCTTTAGTGAAGTGTACTTCATTTTTAAATCATTAATTCACTATTTTCGTGGCCCGCTTGACCAATTAATACATTACCCTCTCGTGCCATTAGCTTTTTTTCATCTCAACTAAAAACCTTAATTAATTGTCATGTATTAATTGGTCAAGCGGACCACGAAAATAGTGAATTTATGAACATTGTTTAATTATAATAGGTAGGAGTAACTTTATTTAAAACAATTAAGTTTAACAACCAATTTATTAGATGGTTGTGCTCATAAAATTTATCTAACAATTTTAGCAACAAGGTTTTGCTCAAAATAGTTCATTAAGAACAAAAGACGATTGTGATAGTGATTATTGTGATAAACGCTGTGGACTGTACGCGACGTGTGCTTGCGTCGGATAGATGTGCACACCCCACCAAAACGTGGCAAGGCGTCGGGTAGCGTCGCATGGCGTAGCATCGGGTAAGTGTGTTCCCGGCTTTAGCCTCGTGAGTAAAGGCAAAAAGCGTATGGAATTGTATAGAATCCTTAACAGACAGTGACCTGTCCGTGGCATAGGTCCTTAGACATTTGGGACGTAGAGGCAATGAGAAAGTGAACATATTGGCCATAAAAGGAGCCGATATGAATTCTCTTGGCCCCGAACCATACTGAGGCCTAGCACCTTGCCATAAAAAAAGATACATCCAAAAAATGGATCCTTAATGAAGGCACACGAAGAGATACATAAAAGAGCCTTCTGTAAGAGTTAAAAAGTAATTGCTGGAATCCCCAACAGATCTAGGATTCTGGTTGGACTCCTGACTTGACACGCCTAATAAGTCATATGCACCGGATAGGAGACATAAGAAATACTGTCTAGATACTGCCAGGAGAAGAACAGACCGCAGAACACATTCTATGTTTTTTCTGAGGTTCAGTGTATGTGAAGATTCTTCCAGCTGGAAGAGGAAAAGCCGCAAGTGCTAAGGAGCCGTTGGCAAGGCTATGGAGATTAAAGCCTGAGCTGGTCAGTGAGTTATAAAAAAGAAAAAAATATAGAGGAGCACAATACACAATACTCAGATCCAGTTGTGGATGGCCTTTTGGCCACCTCATTTATCTCCTCGGTGCCTGCGGAATGATCAACCTGATTTTGGTCGTTTCCGATTATCTGGGCCTCCATATCCTAGCTGTCCTGCTTTTTCAGACGCGTCCACCTTAGGCACTTGAGATGTCGAGAATTCTTGAATGAGAGACCTGAAAGGTGAGGATAGGAAACGACCAAACTTATGGAATTATGTTATACTTAGCCGTTAAACCACTTTTCAAAAGGGATTCGTCAAGTATTAAATCGTCCTTACAATTACCAACAATCGAAAGACGCATTGTTCATTCCTCTGGTCATTGAATATATTAAAATGGAGTCGAAAGGTTAAAGTGTCCCTCCGAGAAAAATTAGACGAGGCGGATTGTTTGTGAATTAAATTGTTAAACAAAAGTTTTATTATTTTGAAATAAGGGCGAAATTTGGCGGGAAAAAGAGACCTCGATAAATTGATTATGTTCAATGAATAACTAAAATGAAAACCTATGAAATAAGGCTAACCTATAAATAATGCAAATATATAAAATAACTGAAATATAGTAGTCGCAACTCAGCCCAGAAGTTATTTACGTGAGAAAAAGTGATAATTTTAAGGGGTAATAATAAATAAAATAAATTATAAAAAATGAAATCAAATATATGTCTGGTTTTATTTTTAATTTTAATTACGAGGATAAATATTCCAAGAAATTTATTGCGAGTTTCATTTACGGTTTTATTTAGAACTTAAGCCTGGTAAATCCTAATAAATATTAATTTTCCGGATAATTACAATTAGATGTAAATTGTGTGACAGTGGTGAAGTATTAGGGTCACAAACAAAATGCTTTGGTTTTTCATAGTCGAGCCTTTATAACCCAACATGAGCCCCGGCATTCATGTAGATTGGCCTCTTTGTTATCTGACTACAAATGAAACACTTGTTCATTTTACACGAGTGAATTCAATTCTCGACGTTTTCCTTCCAAAAGATTTCATAATGGGATAGTAATATTGTTGGTCGTCTACGATCACACCGGTCCGCATGTTTTCGATGTGTAGAATTTTAAACTTGGAGTCGTTGGGGATGAGTATCTGAGATCATTTTGCCTACCTTGGAGGAAAACATTGTACATGTTTGTGTAATGTTATCCTTTGGTTTTCTAAAAGTAGTAAATTTCACCCATTTTTTTCTGTAAACTGAAAATGTGGCTTCAATGTAGGCTTTTTTTTAAAATAAAGCGGGAACACACTTACGCGATGGAACGCTACCCGATGTTACCCGACGCCTTGTCTCGTTTTAGTAGGGTGTGCACATCTATGCGACGTCAAGCGCACGCCATGTACAGTCACACAGCGGGTATCACAATAATCAGTATCGTAATCGCAATGCCTCTTTTGTTCTTAATGCATTATTTTGAGCAAAACGGTGTAATAAATTGTTACTTAAATTTTATGAGCACAACCATGTAACATCGTTAGATAAATTTAATTGTTTTAAATAAAATTATTCCGGTGTTTCGTTAAATTTTCTGCCTAACCATCATAATTAAATAATTTTTATAAAAACTTATTAATTTTTGACCTCGTTCAATTTGGTTTACATTAAAATATGAATGTTGCAATTAATATAACGACAAAATTACATATACATAGTTTGAAATAAACTACAAAAAATGTGAGGACCTGTTGACCACTCTTTAAGCGGGGAACACACCCGATGCAACGCTACCCGATGCTACCTGGCGCCTTGTAACGGTTTGGTAGGGTGTGCACGTACAGACACGCAGCGCGTATCACAAATCAGTATCACAATCGCAACGCCTCTTTTGTTCTTAAAGCATTATTGTGAGCAAAACCATGTAATAATTTGTTAGTTAAATTTTATGAGCACAACCATGTAATAAATCGTTAGTTAAATTTAAATGTTTTAAATAAAGTTATTTTTGTTTCAATTTTGTTGTTTCAATAAATTTTCTGCCTAACCATCATAACTAAATAATTCTTATAAAAACTCATGAATTTTTGATCTCGTTTAATTGGGTTTACATTAAAATAAGCATGTTGTAATTAATATTACAACAAAATTACATATACATAGTTCGAAAAAATCTACAAAAAATATGAGTTTCCGGTTTTGACGCTACTCGACGAAAATGGTGTAATTTTATGAGCAAAACCATGAAATAAATAGTTAGATATAATTTTATGAACAAAACCGTGTAATAAATTGTTAGTTAAATTTCATGAGCACAACCATGTAACAAATGTTTGTTAAACTTAATTGTTTTAAATAAAGTTATTCCGGTGTTTCGTTAAATTTTCTGCCTAATCATCATAATTAAATAATTCTTATAAAAACTCATGAATTTTTGATCTCGTTTAATTTGGTTTATATTAAAATAAGAATGCTGTAATTAATATAACGACAAAATTACATGTACATAGGTTGAAATAAACTACAAAAAATATGAGTATCCTGTTCTGACGCTACTCGACGAAAATGGTTTAGTTGTATGAGCAAAAACATAAAATAAATCTAGTTAAATTTTATGAGCAAAACTGGGTACTATGTTTATCAAATTCATTATGCCAAATAATGGAATTCCGGTGTTTTGATAAATTTTCTACCAAACCATTAAAATTAATTTTTTTAAATAAAAACTAACGAATTCTTGATATCGGTTAATTTGGTTTATATTAAAATAAGTATGTTGTAACTAATATAACGACAATAATACATGTAGTTTGAAATAAAATTATGAGTGTCCTGTTCTTTTGTCTTCGACTGTACTCGATGCTACTCGACGAAAATCTGGACAGTGGGGATCGCGTAGCATAGAGTAGGGTAGAGTTGCGTGGCATCATGGCTACTCGACGAAAAATGTTACATTTTGATGAGCAAAACTATGAAATAAATTGTTAGTTAAATTTTATGGGCAAAACCGTGTAATTAATTGTTGTTGTAATAAATTGTGTTAGTTAAATTTTATGAGCACAATCAAGTAATAAATTCTTAGGTAAATTTAATTGTTTTAAATAAAGTTATTCCGGGTTTTGATAAACTTTCCGCCAAACCGTTAAAATTAATTTTTTAAATTAAAAACTAACGAATTTTTGATATCGGTTAATTTGGTTTATATTAAAATAAGTATGTTGTAACTAATATAACGACAATAATACATATAATTTGAATAAAAATATGAATTTCCGGTTCTTTTGTCTTCGACTGTACTCAATGCGACCCAACGAAAATCTGGACAGTGGGGATCGCGTAGCATAGAATAGGGTTGCGTTCCCCGCTAAACGTTTTTCTGAAGAGGCGGAGAGGCCCGAAACGTTATAGTTTTATACAGCATTAAAGATAACTTAAATATTTTCCTAAAAACCAGAATTCCATGGAACTTGACTCGATTATTCGTTCAGTTCTACTTTAGTCTACTGCCACAGTATTTTTTATTTATTTATTATTTTCCTGTTATCGAGCCCATAATTTATTGATTTTTGAAAGTGCACAAAACAAATTACTTCTATATCTGGCTAACTGATCAGAATAATTTAGTGAAGCCAATTATTAATGAAGTCATGATGCTATAAACACGCCAATTTTCAATGTTGTTTAAAGAAATGTGATGGAATATATTGTCGCAACTTGATAGAAAATCAGTTGGTACTTTAGTTCGTTCGTCTGTCCTTTTTGGAAGCTCTAAAATTATTTTTTAATATGGAAAATACGTGTAGCGGTTTTGGTGATTCAAGTTGAATCACAGTTTTGATGATTTCAGAATAAGTGACCGTTTAAAAGGTCATGTGAATTGTGACTATTATGTAGTTTTTAATGAACCCTTGTACTGGTTGTGTTTTAATATGTTAAGGTTTTGTAAATTGGATTGAATTCGACGCGGTCGTTTTCGACCGCGTGCAATCAAGGATCGCCGTCGATTCGAATGAAATTCACCCATGAAATTAAATAAATCGGACCAACTAAATTCATAACTAACAGGTGAAAATTCCGGTCAATAACTCTTCTTCGAATTTAATTAGCAACAGTTGCCCGGAGGTACATCATGAAATATTTTTGCATAATTAAGAAGTTATATTCGTCACGTTTTGCTCAGTTACACTGGCATATCAATCCGTATAAGTCTGAAAACTAGCTTGTCCATGACGCCGACGTAATGGGATAAAAACTGAATGTAAAATAAGATATGAATCATACTTTCTATGATCTTTGTGATAATGACAGTTTGACACGAGTCTTTTCCGTTTCGGCTGCAATCATTTCATATCAGCATAACTTTCTTAAGTGGCGCAACATTTTCCTTCTTCCATTTTAGCAAGTCTGATAAATTGATAAAACACGATTCCTATAGAAGAATTCTTTAATTACTACTTGCTACTGCTTCTTAGCGACTCTGGCGTCAAAGTGGAAAGCTCGTCACTACACAATAAACCGGTTGGACAGTTAAGGTCGATTTCTGAATTTATTCATAGTATTCATGGGAAAAATTCTATGTAAAGCAATAATATTGATTTATGATTTGTTTGTTGCTCGTCTAGGTAAATTGTTCGGCTAATGAAAAGAGCATGAGTCTCTCAAACGAGCACATGGTTGCTGGTGTTCCTGAAGACTCGTTCCTTGGGCCCAACCTTTTTCTTGTAAATTTTAACCAAATACCGGGCGATAATGGATCGTCTCATTTTCACACCCCGTTATTGATTAAGTGAACAAGAACAAAACAGTCCAGTCTGTCACCGGCTAATAAACTTTTGCTTTACAATGTGGTGGTCACGCCAACGTTCCTGCATGGGTGCCTCTACTTGACTGTCAAAACTAATGATTCCAGGTTGTAACGAAAAAAAAAAAACGGTGACCGACCCTACCGATATAAATTATAAACTTATCGGACAATACGATACGTATGTTAATTGTGCTGGAATCAGAAATGTAACCATTAAATTTTTTAACAATTCGGGGCTAGTACTAGAACAATCCTCTTCCAAATAATTAACTATAAGACTGTAGGACCCAGGAGGAGAGTAAAGCCGGGAACACACTTACCCGATGCTACGCTATGAGACGCTACCCGACGCCTTGCCACGTTTTGGTGGGGTGTGCACATCTCTCCGACCCAAGCACACGTCGCGTACAGTCCACAGCGTTTATCACAATAATCACTATCACAATCGCAACGCATCTTTTGTTCTTAATGCACTATTTTGAGCAAAACTTTGTAATAAATTGTTAGTTAAATTTTATGAGCACAACCATCTAATAAATGGTTTGTTAAACTTAATTATTTTAAATAAAGTTTCTCCTAACCATCATAATTAAACAATATTTATAAAAACTTATGCATTTTTGATCTCGTTTAATTTGGTTTACATTAAAATAACATGTTGTAATTAATATAACGACAAAATTACATATACTTAGTTTGAAATAAACTACAAAAGATATCATTGTCCTGTTCTGATGCTATCCGACGAAAATCGTATGATTTTACGAGCAAAACAATGAAATAAATTGTTAATTAAATTTTATGAGCAAAACCGTGTAATAAATTGTTCCAATTTTAGTATATGTACTGCCGAAGCGAGTACAATAACTTGTGAGTTAAATTCGTTATATCAAAAAATCGTATTCCGGTGTTTTGATTAATTTTCTACCAAACCATTAAAATTAATTTTTTAAATAAAAAGTAATTAATTTTTAATCACAGTTAATTTGGTTTATATTAAAATAAGTATGTTATAATTAATCTAACGACAATAATACATGTAGTCTGAATAAAAATATGACTGTCCGGTTCTTTTGTCTTCGACTGTACTCGATGCTACCCGACGAAAATCTGGACAGTGGGGATCGCGTCGGGTAGGTTAGCGTGGCATAGCATCGGGTAGATGTGCACGATGGTAATACAATCTTATGGAAAATCGGAGTCGGGTAGCATAGGGTAGCGTCGCATGGTGTAGCATCAGGGAAGTGTGTTTCTGGCTTAAAGAACGTCCTCCTATAATATGGTCACAATCGATGAGGTTTTCGAGGGTGCTCAAGTTGCGATCAAATTGTCGAAGCACTTGTATAGAACATTCTTTAACAGTTTCTTCGGACGGTTGGTCTTTAACGAGAAATCTTTAGTGATTTTGAAAGGAAATAAATCTCTAGAATAATTTTTTTTCCGAGCACCATGTGCAGGATTCGCATTATTTCTTTAAGCCTATATATCTTACTTTTGCGTATAGAAAATCCCACAGAAATTATTTTTCTATAGGTTTATTACGCTATTTGTAAAATTCTATATAATTATTTTCAATGTTACAACTAGAAATGGATGGATACGGGATACTGGCTTTATTAATTTTTATAATATTTTTTGAGAGTTAACATTTCAAAACAGACATTGATTTTTTGGCCTTTGCTTTCGTTATTTTAATAGTTTTTAAAAACGCTGTTTTCTGTCCGACCTTGCATGCCATACTAAGCACCATAATCAAATTTCACCATATAAAGTTTTATTACCTTACAATTAATGTCATGAAATGCCGCAACGAGTCGGTCGTGAGATTCGGTCTGGTGTGACGTAAGTTTCAGAAAAACATTTTCTTTATCGTGCGGACGTTTCTATCTTTATTGAGAACATCTTCAGGGCCTGGGATTTACAAACATTGGTTACATTTAACAAATACATGTAGGACGTGGAAAAAAGTGAATTTATACAACGCAAAAAATATATACGCAGAAAACAAACACTTTGATTGAATATAAAAAATATTTTTTTGCATTGTGTAAATTCACTTTTTTCCACATCCTAAATGTATTTGTTAAATTTACACAATGTATGTAAATCCCAGGCCCTGTGAAGATGATCTCAATAAAGATCGAAACGTTGGCCCGATAAAGAAAACGTTTTTCAGAAACCTACATCACACCAGACCGCATCTCACGATTTCTGAATAATCATTAATTATCACATATAAACGATCAGGTACATATTATAATATTAAAGCTGTTGGTTAAGGATAGAACTATAAATTTCACTTATTTTTGATGTATCTGTTCTTAGGTTACATGAATTAGCATCTATAAGAATACGGTTGAGATTTATTTTTAAACATTATTTAATGCATAAATATATAATATAACTATTCGGAAATCGTGAGATTCGATATTTGAGATTTTTTATATTCAATCAAAGTGTTTGTTTTCTGCGTATATTTTTTTTGCATTGTATAAATTCAATTTTTTCCACGTCCTACATGTATTTGTTAAATTTAAACAATGTTTGTAAATCCCAGGTCCTGAAGATGATCTTAATAAAGATCGAAACGTTGGCCCGATAAAGAAAACGTTTTTCTGAAAACCTACATTTTATAAACAACATTACTACACAGTTGTTTTGGCACTTTGGATTACAATTTTGAAAAAATTAGATTTGGGGACCGCGGTAGCCGAGTGGTTAGCATGAGAGACTCTCACGCCGCGGTCGTGGGTTCGATTCCCACCGTCGCCTCTGGCCCTTTTTTCCCGATAACCCCCAATTTGAACAACATATATAAGAATTCGTCATAGCTAATATGCAAAGATCATAAGGCAAAAAAAAATTAGATTTATCAAATTGTTCTTGTACTTTAAAGCTATCACAATCGGTATATCACAGTTTGCAGTTCTATTCCTTACCATGGCAGAGAGCTTGTTAGTGATGCCTTCCACATATGTAATACCTCTGTATAATTTAACGGTATTTTAACAGGTTCAATTTCATTCCTATATGTTAAAATTCTATCATTAATTTATTTATTTACTAGAAAGGTAGTGTATTGATTTTTAACTAAAATATCTTTTACTAATGTTTTACATTCACAGTGGAACCGAGGGAAGCTAAGTTTAACAATTCTATCTGTTAGGTTGTATATCACATTTATTTTTAATTTAAAACAGTGGAGGGAGTTATAATTTAGGATCCTGTCTCATGATGATGGTTTTTTATACCATTTTGTGAGTATAGTGTTATTATCCCTGAGTAACAATACATCAAGGTATGGTAATTTTCCACCACATTCCGTTTCACACGTGAGTCCAAATTTGGATGATAATCATTAAACTGGTCCACAACGAGCTGATCGATCACCAATATCTATGGCTACATACGAGAGCTTAATTAAAACGTACGAAGTACTTTTATCCGCTGAGTATAATGTGCTTCAAGCAGTCGCCAAGTTTTTTTATGCTATGGAACATAATTGACGGGTGTACACCATTTTTGGCTTGAAAAATTACTATATTTTTCAAAGAGAAATTACTCAGCTTACTAGAAATACACGAGTTATGTTTTTCATCTTCAGACTGACCTCGAGTCAATGTATCTTTCACACTTTCAAAACGTTAAAAAAGTACGTTGAAGTTTAAAGAGATCCATTTGCCACGACTCATAGTAGAAGAAATAATAAAAAGAAACCAGTGCTGATACAAGGATTTGAATAAAACTATAATTCGAGTAATATTTGTTACTTGGGAAGCAACAGAGGTCAAGGATCAATTCTAATCAATCTTTATCAAAAATTAAAGATATGATGCGTTTGGTATTGTTTATGGATGGTTAGGGTTACTGTTAAATACGAAACGAATAGACCTTTTTTTTTGTCTCTGTCATCCTTTCCCTGATTTGTTTAACTTAATACCTCAAAAATCAATGTGGGTGAATAAAGAATGAAGAGCTTTCAAAAATAGCCAAAACATTGATCCTTTTATAACATAAATAAAAGACCTAGCCAAACATGACATTTGAAAACTATGATTATTGTATTGGATTCTATGTACAAAAAATTATACCGTGCACACAAGCACGCATGCGGGCGCTCACACGCAAAGTGTGTCAATTTAACGACCCAGTATTTTTGTTATCGAAGAGGAAATGCATTTTTAGAACTGTCCAATTAATGTCCATTGCATGAAAGGATTATTTGATAATAACTTGGGAGCTAACTTGTATGTCAAATAATATTTCATTTTATTTATATACAGGTTATTCGGCTACTCCATTGCCAATTGATTCTACATTCAAAACTGAACCAAAAAGTCCTAATTAATTATGGTCCGAATCTCAACAGTTTAGGAGTTATTCCATTTTTTCTAATTTTTTAAGATTTAACGACCTTGCTTCAAATAAACAGTGATAACTCCAAAACTAAAAGGTTTTGGACAAATCCGTTGATACCATCGAAAACTACGTTAAATTTCCAATAAGATGTGATAAATACTAAACTTGTAATCGTTGGTGAAATAAGCGTTTTAGTAGCCATAACTTTGACAAAAAAACATTTCAAAGCTGAATAACTTACTATGATGATTCTAAACTACTATTTCCAAACCTAGGGACCAGCAAATTTCAGAAAACATACCCCATTTAATATCTTTTGTAGTGGTGTAATTGTAATTGCTTTTTAAATTTTTTTTCGAAGAAATTTATGAAGGAAAGGAAAAAAAACCGTGGTTGACGTCTCGATAAGGGAAAAAATTTAAAAAACTTAAGGAAATTTTGAATGAATTTATTAAACATTTTTTAATTTGGGTTCGAAACCGAAATAGTGCAAGTGTTTGATTAAAGGATTATTCTATTATTGTTATTATTGGCCAGACCTCATGGATTATTTCTTTTGGGGATTCGTGAAAAGTTTGTGAAATCTTAAAAAATCAAATAAAGGGGAATAAACTTCGAAGCTGTTGAGATACGGACCATATTTAATTAGGACTTTTTGGTTCCATTTTTAATGTAGAATCTGCTAGCAAAATTTGTAACACGAGTAGTCGAACACCTGTATAGAAATGAATCCTTTGTTTATTTTGTAACCTAGGTATAAGAAAGAATAATGATTTTAGATTTGAGATATTTCTCTAGAATCCATTAAGGGGAGGTAAAATATTAAATTGGATTCATTTCCAATTAGTTAAATTGAGGACTTTACTGTGTCTTAAAGAAACCTTACAACGCGACTGGTTTTTGCTTAATAATATTATTTATTTTATTTATAAAAAGATTTTATTTCGATAATAAAGATAAAGGCTGCTCTAATGATTACATGAAAAAATAAAATTCACTAATAAGCCCTTACTTCGGCATTAAATTTGAGAATCCGCAAAGTAAAAGCGGCATAAATTTTTAAAAATCGATTTTGTTTTATTTTATACAGTGCTTTGCTTTTTTTTGTATTTAATTGGAACATTAAGTATTAATAGGCTCGGATTTTTACACTACGTACATAGTTACTAACATTTTTTAACATAGAAATTGCATGGTTGCAGCATGCCAACAGAAATATCTCGATAAATCAGCGTCTGACACATTTGTTTCGTTTTTTTTGTTACAGTCGAAGAGCAAGTTTTTACAAGAGGATACACCCGAAGCGTGTCTCAGGTCCATCAGGTCATTACCGAAGAGTCCAAGATATCTCGGAAGGATACTTGCCCCTGCAAACCGATTCCAGGTGAGATTAAAAACAAAAACAAAAATCCGCAAACAATTTACTCACAAATTGCAGTCTGATAAACGTTGAATATGAATAATTAGGGATGACAGCTCTGTCGTACGTAAGCAATAAATGTCTGGAGCCTTGCGCGAAACAAGTTCCTCCCACCGTAAAACCCCTTGGCTATGGGCTGACTATTGACGTCAATTCGGCACGATATGCCGTTTTATCTAAATGACGTCAATAGTGTTCCTGTCCCCTTTTCCCAAGCATATGGTTTACAATGTTTGTCGCATTAAGTTAAAACAAACTTAGCCCATTATTCGTTCTGACATACATTACTATATGTTTATAGTATTAATAGTATTACACTTTGCAATGTCATTTTATTTTAAAAAAAGAAAGAACTACAAACATGCAGTGGACCGGCGATAACCTCAGCTATTTGTTGGTCTTAATTTCACACATTATACATACATGTATATATATTACATATACACAGTACATTTAATGTCTTTCCTTTTCAGAATTCTCTTCTCAGTCTTCTCGCTCACTTCCTTCCACTGTCTGTATCTTTTTCCATCTCTCCATCTCTCTCTCTCTCTCCTCTCTCTCGCCTCTCTCTCTCTCCTCTCTCTCTCTATCTCTCTCTCCCTCTCTCTCTTTATCTCTCCTCTCCTCTCCTCTCCTCTCTCTCTCCTCTCTCTCTCTTTTCTCTCTCTCTATCTCCCTCTCTCTCTTTATCTCTCTCTCCTCTCTCTCTCTCTCTCTCTCTCTCTCTCTCTCTCTTTATCTCTCTCTCTTTATCTCTCTCTCTCTTTATCTCTCTCTCTCTCTTTTCTCTCTCTCTATCTCCCTCTCTCTCTTTATCTCTCTCTCCTCTCTCTCTTTATCTCTCTCTCTTTATCTCTCTCTCTCTCTTTATCTCTCTCTCTCTTTCTCTCTCTCTCTCTCTCTCTCTCTCTCTCTCTTTATCTCTCTCTCTTTATCTTTATCTCTCTCTCTCTNCCTCTCCTCTCCTCTCCTCTCCTCTCTCTCTCCTCTCTCTCTCTTTTTTCTCTCTCTCCCTCTCTCTCTCTTTCAAGATTTGTTATTGTTTTTCTCTTAACAAACGAAAGAATGAATGTGCATTGATTTATTCTTAACCATATAAATCTAATTAAATCACAATTGAATTGAGCATAAAGTCAATTGTTTCAAAAGCCTGTCTTACACCATGGCAACACTTAAATGAAAATTAAAATATCTGCTGTTAAAATTGTGGCCATAAGTACTTCCATCTGAGTGGATATGGAGATAAGAGAGCCAACTCCTTGGTCTTGATCCTTTGTCCGGTTGACAAGGGTTGTAAAGAGGACCTCGCTCAGAATTTGCCAACGAGGATTGACAGCTTTCCGAGTGCTTACCTACGTACCGTGACCTCCGATCATAGTACATCATCCCGTCCGGCTTTTCTTATATCCGAGGAAGTGAGACATGCTGGAATGAGAAAGATGGTCAATTCCAGGTCACTTTTTTTCATGCGAAAGACAACAACCAAATCAAATTTGGGAATGTGAATAGAATTTGAACCGCCTTTAAGTTTTATTAGGGATGTCAAAGAGACTTGTTTTATTCTTTTACTTACGTATTGATACACCTACCCGATATTACCCGACGCCTTATCTCGTTTTAGTAGGGCGTGCACATCTATGCGACATCAAGCGCACGCCACGTACAGTCATACAGCGCGTATCACAAATCAGTATCACAATCGCAACGCCTCTTTTGTTCTTAATGCACTATTTTGAGCAAAACTTGTAATAAATTGTTAGTTAAATTTTATGAGCACAACCATGTAATACATCGTTAGTTAAATTTAATTGTTTTAAATAAAGTTATTCCGGTGTTTCGATAAATTTTCTGCCTAACCATCATAATTAAATAATTTTTATGAAAACTCATGAATTTTTGATCTCGTTTAATTTGGTTTACATTAAAATAAGCATGTTGTAATTAATATTAAAACAAAATTACATATACATAGTTCGAAATAATCTACAAAAAATATGGGTGTCCGGTTTTGACGCTAACCGACGAAAATGGTGTAATTTTATGTGAAAAACCATGTAATTGTTAGTTAATTTTATGAGCCAAAAACCATTAATAAATCGTTAGTTAAATTTAATTGTTTTAAATAAAGTTATTCCGGTGTTTTAATAAATTTTCTTCCTAACCATCATAATTAAATAATTTTTATAAAAACTTATGAATTTTTGACCTCGTTCAACCATCGGTTTACATTAAAATAGGAATGTTGTAATTAATATTAAAACAAAATTACATATACATAGTTCGAAATAATCTACAAAAAATATGAGTGTCCAGTTTTGACGCTAATCGACGAAAATGGTGTAATTTTATGTGCAAAACCATGTAATAAATTGTTAGTAAATTTTATGAGCACACCCATATAACAAATTGTGTGTTAAACTTAATTGTTTTAAATAAAGTAATTCCGGTGTTTCGTTAAATTTTCTGCCTAACCATCATAATTAAATAATTTTGATAAAAATTTATGAATTTTTGATCTCGTTCAATTTTGTTTACATTAATCATAGGAATGTTGTAATTAATATAACGACAAAATTACATATACCTAGTTTGCAATAAACTACAAAAAATGTGAGTGACCTGTTCAGACGTACTCGCCCAGCACTGAATCCCAAGGGGTACTCCCTTAGGGAAATGTAGTGTTTAGGAGGGTCCAATTACCCCGGACTCCGAGCCCTGCGTCCAAGTCCATCTTGAACGAGGCCGCGATCCCGAGAGGGTGCCAGGCCCGTAGACGGCCGGGTCCGGGTCCGGGTGGGCCTCTCCTTAGAGTCAGGTTTCTTGAGAGTGCAGCCCTAAGCGCGTGGTAAACTCCATCTAAGGCTTCATACAACTACGAGACCGATAGCGAATAAGTACCGTGAGGGAAAGTTGAAAAGAACTTTGAAGAGAGAGTTCAAGAGTACCCAAAAATGGTGTAATTTTATGAGGAAAGCCATGAAATAAATTGTTAATTAAATTTTATGAGCACAACCATGTAATAAATTGTTAGTTAAATTTTATGAGCACAACCATGTAATAAATTGTTAGTTAAATTTTATGAGCACAACCATGTAATAAATTGTTAGTTGAATTCTTTCTATCAATATTATTATAACATATTTATCAACATGTTCTGATCAATGTTCTGCCAAATTATTAAAATTATTTTTTTTAAATAAAAACTAATGAAATTTTGATCTCGCTTAATTTGGTTTTTATTAAAATAAGTATGTTGTAATTAATATAACGACAATAATACATATAGTTTGAAATAAAATTATGAGTGTCCTGTTCTTTTGTCTTCGACTGTACTCGATGCTACTCGACGAAAATCTGGACAGTGGGGGTCGCGTAACATAGAGTAGGGTAGCGTTGCGTGGCATCGGGCAGATGTGCACGGGGGTAATACAATCTTACGGAAAATTGGACTTTGGTTTTGCGTCGCTTAGCGTTGCATCGGGTAAGTGTGTTCCCGCTTAAAGTGGTTTTGTTTTAGGAATCCGCTTCAAGTTCACCCGCACATAATTCAAATGGTGCCCACCTCCGGTACTTTTGACGGCGAGGGCCAACAACAGGTGTTTATTCTGATCGTTCCAATTGTTATCTTCGATCTGCTTTATAAGCTGGCAGTCCAGCCGGGCGAGGCGATGGTTACTCGGCGATATCGAATAATTCTTACGAATAATTTGCCTGTAATTACAACGATATCCCTGCTTAAAATAAATCCCTCCCTTCAAGACAAAGGGGTTAATTTGATCATTTATATGCTCGAAATCGCCCTAAAGATGAAAAATGATTTTTCCTTCTGAATAAATGAAAACAGACTAGCAGACCTGGTTAATAAGAAAAGGCGAACGAAGTTTCATATTCTTCGCGCCGTGATTCTTTTTATAAATTTGTTTATCGCCGAGGATTAATGAACTCTGACGGATCAGGTCAATATGGTTAATAGCCAGGGTGAAACAAGCCCTGCAACGTTTTCGTCGGAATTAAAAAGGATTTTTATTAAAATAGTGTAGGTGGAGGTCCTAGCCTGTAATAAGGTCCCATTATAATATTTATGGTGGAGCTCATTCAGGTGAAAATAACCTTTTATCTCAATATCTAAACTTGCCCGCGGCTTCGAAGTAATAAAGTAAGTTATAAAGCTTCAATTCGTTCTGTAGTTACTCTCAGATTGTTTATCTACAATACATTTTTTGATATTAGCAATTTTTTTTTGTATTTATCTCTTTGCTATTCATCATTATTGCAAACTGAAATGTGGTAAAGAAGTCTTGAATCTTTTTTAAATTCTTTCTATGAAAATTAAGCAAAATAAATATTTGTTTAGAAAAGTTTTCATATAGCAACAAATGTTTGAGAAGGGTTAGGATAGGAATAGGATTAACTAAATACAATGATCCACATTAGTAACAACCATTGAAAAAAAATGTAACGAAAAGCAATAAATAGCAGAACATAAACAGACACAAATAAATTTCCAACGGTAAGTGAAATAATTTAAACTAACTAAAAACCGCTTGGTCTTAATTTTTATTGGCGACATCCTTCAATGTGCGTTTTGTCATTTATTTATAAACAAGTTCGTATTGACGCGGAAAGAATTTTTCGACCACTGTTATGCGTAATTTTTACCTAACTTAAAACTAATTATTCAGAAATCGTGAGATGAGGTCTGGTGTGATGTAGGTTTCAGAAAAACATTTTCTTTATCGTGCCAACGTTTCGATCTTTATTGAGATCATCTTCAGGGCCTCGGATTTACAAACATTGTTTACATTTAACAAATACATGTAGGATGTGGAAAAAAGTGAATTTATACAATGCAAAATATATTTTTTATATTCAATCAAAGTATTTCTACTCACTCAAATGTAATTGTGCCATTCTTGCGTGTCGTGTTGTGAGTGCCAGTGAGATATTGCTGTTTTATGTTCTCACTGGCACTCTCAACACGACACGCAAAAATGGCACAATTATACAGAAGACAAACAATTTGAGTGAGTAGAAATACTTTGAATGAATACAAAAAATATATTTTGCATTGTATAAATTCACTTTTTTCCACATCCTACATGTATTTATTAAATTTAAACAATTTAAACAAAAATATGCAATAATTTGGTCAAATCCTATATTTAAGTGTTATTTATTACTTAATAAAAACATTAGATAATTCAACCCAATACGGTGAACGTTTTTCTGTCACCCTATATTTAAGCTGATTATTGTTTATAAATTCATAAAAGTCTTCTTGTTGAAAAGATCAACACTTGTCATTCAACGAAATCTGTATATTTTCTCTAGTCAATTACGATTCACTCAATACGCGTTTCGACTTCACGCCATCTTCATTGAGGAACGTAGCCGAATCACTAATGATTTCTTTCCTTAACAGGACAAAGCGTTAGGCTTACTTGCATTACAATAATTTCGAGATTTTGAAATGGCTCAACTTTAATTAACATACCTGAGATAATTAGTTAATGAAAATTAAACAGAAACTCTCAGTACGACACGTAAGAATGGCACAATTGCAAAGAAGACAAACACTTTGAGCCCTGAAGATGATCTCAATAAAGATCGAAACGTTGGCATGATAAAGGAAATGTTTTTCTGAAACCTACATCATACCAGACCGCATCTAACGATTTCTGAATAATTATCGATTAACGGTCACTAATCACCACCCATAAAAAAATATTTATTTTGCATTGTATAAATTCACTTTTTTCCACATCCTATAGGTATTTTTTAAATTTAAACAATGTTTTAAATCCTAGGCCCTGAAGATGATCTTAATGAAGATCGAAACGTTGGCACGATAAAGAAAATGTTTTTCTGAAACCTACATCATACCAGACCGCATCTAACGATTTCTGAATAATTAACGATTAACGGTCACTAATCACCATACACTATCTTAAAACTGTACATCCTGTTTTATGGAGAAGAATAGAGAAAAATGAGTGAGTTGGTAGGATTGTTATGAAACTACCGAAATGGCCTTAATGCTTAGTTCCTTCCTACGAAAATGTCCTAAAGACATTTAAATCTCACCTTATATAAAATTTTGGAAAGTTTTGTCAAATACGAATTAAAAATATTGTTAGACATTAATTGTATGTTAATTAATCAACTTATTATTATTGGGTGCTCGAATGTCGGGATGAGTTATCCAGCAAAGTTGAAAGAGGTAATTGTTGTCACGTTTCCCTTTCAAAGTGTAGATAAAAGGAAGGATACATCAATTGTTGGGGATCAATCATTCTTCTTTTAACTGTCCGCATTTCACCCGGATGAGTCACCTTCACCCTCGCTGTACTTTGATCGACCCCATGGCCCCCAGCTGTTGTTGATACGTGAATCACCCGTTTTTCCGAAAAGGCGTAAATCTTTACGTGTTTAGGGGTTATTTTTTCCGTTTCCACGGCGGTGAAATGAAACGTGGAAAAACTCTTTTCCCGGAAGGCTAATTTCCTTGAATGGAATGGCCCATCCGGATGGCGGAAGGTCGTTGAAACTATGCGCTATTGCCAGCAGTTAGCAAAATGAAAGTAACATTCTAGCAGGCCTAAGTTTGCGGTCACATTGGGAAATTAACACAGGAGAATGAAAAACATACTCGCCTCTGCTTTATGTTTAACGAAAACGGCAGCTCACACTGTTTATTTAAAAAGGAAATAAAAATATCACTCTCCACGCTTTACAAGTGGTACAAAGGTTCATAGAACTTTGCCCGGTTAAATAAAACATACCATCAACATTACCTCTCTATCACTATCACCAAACTATTTACATATTTCACACACATACTCTCTCTCTCTCTCTGTCTCTCTCTGTCTCTCTCTGTCTCTCTCTCTCTCTCTCTCTCTCNTTAAATGAAGTATACCTTCACTAAAGCTCTCCGTGGCCATTTCATTTGTCGCCAAGAATCAAATAGATTACACGACATTTGAAAAATGGCAAAAAGGAGGGAAAACTCAAAACGTGGGGTTGAGATGGGAAGTTATGTCCGAGAGGATCGAAGTCACGATAGCTCAAGTGGTAGAGCAGTGTCGAATCAAGCCGAAGATCGTGGGTTCTAATCCCGCTCGTGCCATTAACTTTTTTTCATCTCAACTAAAAACCTTAATTAATGGAATAATAATAAATCTTTATTCGCAAGAATTTACATTACGTATAAATTTATAGCAAAAAAAAATATTTTGGTACATCCCTGCCTGCTGTCAAAAAGCAAAGCTTGTACTAGACAGCAGGAGGTTTTGAAGACCATCAGAGAAATAAACATGAAATAATGAAAAACAAACAAATAAATAAATATAATACAGAATAAACTTATAGCTTGAAAAAAAAATCTTGGCTTTAAAATACCTTAACTACAATTTAAAATTTTTGAAATTGTAAATTTGTTGCCTCCTTTGTAGTTTTTGAAATTTTGAATAATAATCCTCTCTTAAAAAAAAATAATATACAAACATGACCATTTAAGAAAGATTTGGTATAGATTCATTACTTTAAATTCAGTGTATAATTTTTTCGTATTATATCTATACACTTACATAAAATAATTTTAAAAAGTGAGTTTATAGTTACATTCAGAGTCTTAATGTAGCATTTATTAGTACCTAGGAAACAATACCATAGGCTATTATGGATTGTGCATGAGAAATATATATGTTGCCCTTCAGAGTTCAATTTTCATAAACTTGCGTAAAATTCTAAATTTATAAAAGAGCTTTCTCAGACGGGAAAAAAAAGAATCAATATGTAAATTAAATCTCAAATTCGAATCTAATGTCACACCAAGATATCTTATACTGTAAGCAAAAGGGATAGGCAAGCAAGAACACGCATCATTATCATCACAAGTATGAAAAGCAAATTTTAAATTGTTCGTATATATTTTCTTTTTCAATGAAAAGTGTAATACAATACATTTTTTTGTTTAAAAGTAGAAAGTTTTAGTTTAACTGGAAATTAATAATTTTCATATCATTATTTTTAGTCTTAGTTAAATTAATTAAATTATCACCTCAGAAAATGATACCAGTATTATCTGCCTAACTAAAAATTTTTCCAGAGAGTATAATTTTCAAAAAATCATTAATATATAAAAGAAACAAAGTTGGGCCTAAGACTGTACCTTGTGGTACTCCCGATTCAACGCGTAAAGAAGAACTATAAACTGTTTCAACCTTTGTGACTAGTTTTGTCTGATAAATATGATTCGTGTTAATACTAAGTTGAAGTTAATAATAACTCCATTAGATTTCGTGGACCGATTGACCAAATAACTTCTTTCAATTTATTAATGTTTATGTATTGGTTGAGATAATTAATATAACTGTCAATTATTTTCGATTATAATGGTTAATAACCTCCAAATTATTCTTTCTTGGTGAAAATACACCCAATGCTGCTTTCTTCTTTAAATGTATATATTTTGAATTGTATCATCTATTCTCATCATTAACTTTTCGGTTTTCATTTTGCTAACGTTCATTTATTTAATTAAAAAGTCAAACTAACTTTCAGGTATTTAATTAAATAGTCAAACTAACGTTCAGGTATTTAATTAAATAGTCAAACTAACGTTCAGGTATTTAATTAAATAGTCAAACTAACTTTCAAGTATTTAATTAAATAGTCAAACTAACGTTCAGGTATTTAATTAAATAGTCAAACTAACTTTCAAGTATTTAATTAAATAGTCAAACTAACGTTCAGGTATTTAATTAAATAGTCAAACTAACGTTCATGTATTTAATTAAATATTCAAACTAACGTTCAGGTATTTAATTAAATAGTCAAACTAACTTTCAAGTATTTAATTAAATAGTCAAACTAACGTTCAGGTATTTAATTAAATAGTCAAACTAACGTTCAGGTATTTAATTAAATAGTCAAACTTACGTTCAGGTATTTAATTAAATAGTCAAACTAACGTTCATGTATTTAATTAAATATTCAAACTAACGTTCAGGTATTTAATTAAATAGTCAAACTAACGTTCATGTATTTAATTAAACAATCAAACTAAAATTCATGTATTTAACTGAACAGTCAAACTAATGTTCATGTGTTTATTAAAAAGTCAAACTATGGCCTGATCCATTCCTTCTTATAGATTTGAGCTTTGACAAATGATTTTTTTTTAAATTGTAAGAAAATTTTCTAACCATTGCTTTATAATCTCTTTATTGTTTCCATTATTGCCATTATAATTTCTTATTTGTCCCTTTGCTCTTTTAGTGGAATATAACACTAGAATTAAAGGACAAATATCTTGAAAGAACAGTCTTGGTAAATTTTTTTTTTACTTTTAAAGTTTATTTTTTAAACCTATTGCGTATATGTTTGTCATAGAAATGCAATTCAAAGAGCTTTTATTACTATTTTATGTCGACATGATCCCAGTCGTTGGACTAATTGCATGATTTTTCATTCGGAACCATTCGCGCATAGGAGTTCGTGTATCGCGTGTCGCATCGCACGCTACCCCGGGCTTAATTCTGATAACAACATCCTTTTGAATAAATATGCAAATGAACTTCAAAACTTATAGCATTTTTCATACTCGTTTCTATTTTTAAAATGAAATAATCTGCTTTTCAGGATGGTGTGGGAAGGGGATGAAAGAAGGCGGCTGTTCGAGAACTACCCCGAGGAGTCTTATAAAATCAGAACCAGCGGCAACGCCTTGTCAAGTTCAAGAGGTTACAACAAGCTCTAAGACGGATATTACAGGTAATTCAATCTTGACATAGGGAAAAAATCACTGAAAAAGTTAATTCGATGATTTTCTTTTTTAATTGTTACATGCCTCTTGTCTTGATCCTCAGAGTATTTATTTGTTTTTGATTTGTTCATAGGGAATAACAGTGGTGGTATCCCCGTGGGGATAGCCATTGCAAGACAGCGAGTTCAGCAAAATACTCCTTCACCATTAAGTAAGTCTATTTTGGCATAGTTTTTTTACATAAATTTTTTACAATTATGGATTTCAATGTATAAAGGGTTGATTTTGAGAATCTACGATAACCTTTGATCGCGAATATATTAGAATTCTGTAAACCTTGTCAAATTAAAAATTACTTTAAACTTTACGACGCTTTGGAACATAAAATTTCTGTACAACTACCCGAAAATGGCCTATTGGCTATACACGGCAGTAATAAGACCCAGAATAACCTATGGATCACTTATCTGGTGGAACAAAGCTCAACAAAAAGTAGTTATCAAAACATTAGGCAGCATACAAAGACTAGCAAACCTATGTATCACAGGGGCAATGAGAACAACCCCTACAAATGCATTAGAAACTTTGCTAAACCTACTTCCACTGGAAATATTCATACAAGGAGAGGTGGTTGAGATGGGAAGTTGGTGTCCGAGTGGATTGAGGTCACGATAGCTCAAGTGGTAGAGCAGCGGCGTATCAAGCCGAAGATCGTGGGTTCGAATCCCGCTCGTGACACTGACTTTTTTATCTCAACTAAAAACCTTAATTAATTGTAATATATTAATTGATCAAGTGGACCATGAAACTAGGGAATTTAAAAAAATTAAATTTTAATTGTTATAAAACTGATTTTAACAATAAATGTGTAAACACCAGGTTGACAACAATATTTGAAATAATAATTTAGGCTAAGCAATCTCTTATCTGGCAAGATAAAGTTATTTCTGGGAAAATATTTGTTTAGGATTTAAGGGTTGACCTGAAACGAAAAACTTTACATGTCTCAATAAGAAACACTTTGCACCTTATTTCATACGAACAAAAAATAAATATGTCATCCAGATATATTTACATTAACGACAAAATTGTATAAATGTATAATATGTGTTGGGTTTTCAAAAGACAAATGTTGTCCTAAATTATATTGTTTTTTTTACAATTTAGCAACCCAAAATTATTTAATTAAAAAGAATAAATTAAAAATACTGTTATTTAAGTTTTATTAAATTTAATCATATACCAAGACCAGAGCAAGAAAACTAATGATGATAGAGTGTGCCATATCTATTGTGGGAGGAAGTTAGTAAATTACCTAACTAGCATCCACTGTTGAATTAGTCATATCATTTTATTAAACTATAAATAGTACTGAAAGGACTAAGCCTCTTATGATTTTATAATTTTCTTTTCCAATGACAACGTACCAAATATGATCCGAACAACATTTGCAACGACTTTTTCCCTACTAATATTATTCATAACTGAATATCTAGAATGTCCTTTTTTCCTTTTACTTCAATTCATCAGAACAAGAGTTTCTGAATTTGTGGATTTATGATGTTTGGGAGTTTATGAAACTTGCAGTATTGTATAAACAAGGCAAACAGAAATTTTCTTTTATTTGTAGCGATGTTTCGGTACCTTTTGGGTAAAGTCGTACTGAACTTTTTTTAAATGAATTTCCAGCAGCCCTGTATTCGAGCCCAGCATACTGACAAATTGTAGCTACCCAAACATTAGGCAGCGTACAAAGACTAGCAAACCTATGTATCACAGGGGCAATGAGAACAACCCCTACAAATGCATTAGAAACTTTGCTAAATCTACTTCCACTGGAAATATTCATACAAGAAGAGGCTAGAAAAAGCTCAGTTAGGCTCCAGAAACAATTAAAATGGAAAGAAACTAAACAATTGGGGCATACAACCATAATCAACAAAATCATACACCCATTATTAGAAATGGGGGACTGATTATATGATCCCGGAAACAATCTTTACAACTTCCTATAAAATCCCAATGGACTATAAAGGAGAGGAAGAACACAGGTGAGCATCAATGATATGGTACACAGATTGCTCCAAAACAAACGAAGGAACCGGATCAGGCGTTTTCTATACAAGCACAACATGAGCAATCAAACTCATTAAGGAAGCACTCTTCGGCCTTTCAAGCAAAAATACATGCCATCAACGCTTGTGTCCTGGAAAATCTTAAAAGAGGTTAACTGTCAAAAAAAATCCTCATAAGATCAGATAGTCAAGCAGCCATTAAAGCATTAGCATGTAAAAGAATCACATCAAAATTAGTCAGTGAAGGCATCCAAAATCTCCAAAACCTGGGGAAACACAACAACCTGATGATATCTTGGGTGCCAGGTCACCGGGGAATTTTGGGTAACGAGAAAGCAGACAGACTGGCCAGAGAAGGATCTGCAAGACCATACATAGGCCCCGAACCTATTCTTGGGATAACAAAAACTTACATAGAATCCTCCATCGCAGAATGGATCCAAACAAAACAAAAGGAGAAGTGGATAGCGGTGCTAGACATAGTAAACTTTTGATGATACAACCCTCACCGAGACCGCCAAAAATACTGCTGCAATTGGAGAACTCAGAGGAGTGGTGGGACTATTAACCGGTCACTGGCATCTGTGAAAACATCTACACAACATGGGTATATACAGCGATGATCCCATTTGCAGATTATGTAATGAGGAGAAGGAAACAGCCACTCATATCATCTTCAATTGCGAAGCAACAGCTCAATGGAGGTTTAACGTAACATATGGAAAAAGCTTAGGGAATCAAATTGCAGCAGCGAGAGTCAGTGACCTGATACTTCTAAGAAGAAGGATTGAGTCTATTGACTGAACTAAGGAAATAGGAAGTTACAATAAGCCAGAAGGCTGCAGTGCCTGGGGAGTGCAAACCCCGCTTCCTAGTATACTTTTCTACCATACCATACCCAGTAATGTCATGTATTTCTGGAATAAGGTATCCAATTCATGACAAAACGTTACTGGTGTATTAGAGTCAGGTTAAAGTAAATTGAAACATATAACGCGACTGAGTATATGGACTTAAAGGAAAACAAATTATATACATAAATTTTATGTAGAGGAGGTCCGGAAAATGAAATTCAAAACCTAGGTCACTTTATAGGAGGACGTACAAAAAAAAAATAGTACTTTTCTTAAATAAGTTATTTATATGACTGTACGGCTTACAGAACAAAAGTTATTAACAGTGAGAGGCTAGGGACGTGAAATCAGGGAATTCAATGTTCGTTGGTAATACTATGTTGAAAAATATTAAAGTCGAGTCGGATCGTTCTAGCCAATGTGCCCTTAAAGTGGAGACTTTTATAGACAATTTAAATTGTTTTTAAATATAGGTTTGCTGTGCATGTATTTCAAGGTCATTGTATACAGGGTGTATCGACTTCTATAGTCCACCCATTTGATTCGGAAACGATTTAACGTAACTTTCTCATCTAGGTGGGAAATGACACAAATGGCCATCTTGTTACAAAAAGCATACCCCATCACCCGTCTTCTGTCGGGCATAACTCAGAAATGGTCGATTCTACAAAAATTTTCCTTTCACTAAGTTTGGTATAAAATAAGCTTAGACTCGAACTCCACAATAAAAATATGGGATTCCCATTTAAAATAACAAAGTTAGTTTGTATAACATATTTTCCAGCTAGGTGAGAAAGTTATGTCTACTACTACGCGAGTCCTACCCAAAATTAACTTGGGATTTGTATAAGTCCTTTTGTGTGAATATATATATGTGTCTTATGACACTTAGCGGCTCATCCATTTTTAACACTTAGTAGGTACTTCTTTGCACTCGTGTATATAATGCTACAATTAATCTTTTAAAAATATTTTTGGTTCATTTTGATCAGCTTGAGTTACCGCTGCTGAATATGTAATTAAATCTTTTTATGCTCGACATATATTTTACAACACTTGTCAGATCACCGACTTGGTAGCTCAGCGACGTTGCCGCTTCTGTTTTGTATTATATATTGTCACTTACTAGCTCTGATCCAACAAGTCCTATTTTCTGTGATATTAGGCGGCCTACGATTTATACAAAGAAGGAAAAGCCGACAAACAGCTCAGGTCATCTCAGACCCACTGCCATTTTTCCTTTTTTTCTGTCTTTCAAACCATATTTGGCATTCTGCTGTTTAGTTTCAAACGCCCAGTAATATTTAACTTAATTAATTGAAAGTTGATAATTAATATTTATAAATTGATCAAACTTAATTAATAAATCCTAAAAAGTAAGGGGTCCAGCAATTTTGACGTTAAAATGTCGCTTAACATTTCTTTAATGAACTAGAATTTTCGTGTGGTTTAAGGATATGCAATTTTGAGAAAAATAGAAAAATTTGAGACAATAGCAATAGGATTGAGATCGTTGAACTGTTGGTAAACAAACATTCACCCTAATAATCTTTATTTATTATTTATAAATTTATAAATTAGCCAGTTTATTACGAGTCTTCGTGTGAACAGTTTTGTGACTCGGGTTACTTCATTGCAAATTTCGCAATAACCATTCAATAATTCGTCTCAAATTTGTTATCAGGTATCATCAATTTAGTTATTTTTCTTACATATTGAAAATATTTCATTTCCTTAATGGTTATGATCTATTCCGTTTAATTACAGTATGAAGCCATTTTTGAAAGATCAAATAATAAAATCTTTACAAGAAGGACTTCCTTATCGTGAAATTTCAAAAACATATAAATTGTTATTATTGGGGTAATAACAAAACCTAAAAGATCTTCCGGAATTTACGATAGTTGTTTTAAAAAAAAGAGGAGTGGTTATAAAACAAAACTTTCCGAGGCCAAAACGCGTTGTATCTACGATTCGATCAGGACAGATTGACAATGCTGTCCAAATTCAGGGTGGCCGCGTGTTAATGATAATATGGATGTCAGTGCTGAAACAAACGGAGATGTTTACATGAGGCCGGATTAAGAGCGACGGGAAAAGTGAAGAAACCATAGCTGACCAAACAGTGGCTTGCTGATCATGATTTTAATGTCATGGAATGGCCCGCACAGTTACCTAACCTTGAATCCAATTGAGCACACTTATGGGGAAAACTAAAAAATCTTTAGCCGATGCTGCAGGAGACTCTTCAAACTTCGATCAACTTTGGGAAAAAACACAAGTTGAATGGGACCTAATTGTCCAGAACAGTACAAAAATCTCGTGAGAAGTATGTCCAGAAGGACTGATGCAGTTTTGAAAGCGAAAGGAGAGCATACAAAATATTAAAGGACTTTCTATGACACAATCATATTATCGTTCGCACACGGTAATTTCTTTTATATTATTTGATAAACATGATAAAGGAACAATTCAATTTTTGGGGTATTTTTTATGTTAAGATAAATAAAATTATTTTAAAAAACTACGTTTATTTGATGTCCTACAATTGTTTTGTAAAGTAAATAATGATATAACCCAATTTGCATTCAGCTGTGAACGAATCTGTGAGTCACTGTATATAAAAAACACTGTACAAAAATATATATATTTTTGTTTTCTGTCTAGTGTAGTTTTATAATGTAGATATATTACTATTTAAAGCTGGCTAGAATTTCTTGGTCTTCGCGTTCAAACAAATATTTTACACTACCTTATTAGATAAAAGTTCTTTTGTACGGTTTGTGGTTAAACCTCGTTGGTCTTTCTAGCAGTTCAGCAGTTCATCTACAATCATAAACTCAAGTTGTTCGATCATTTATTAACATTGTGTAAATAATACATTTCCGTTATTATCATCCTCATTATTTATTCAGTTAAAAGTTATTTTATCACAGCAGGTGATCTGAATCCGCCTGTTCTAGATGTGTTCTTGGATCGGACATTGATTGATGATGGCTTGACCGAATTTACCCAATTCAGACGATCGGTTATGATTAAACAGTTGCACGGAAAGGCAAACATGAAAGAAAAAATCCCGGCTTCTATTTCATACCCCAGATTCCATCCTGCTCGTTAAATTGCAATCATGACAGAAAAAAATGATCATAAATAAACTTGCTTGGTTTTCTAATAGCATAATACCCAAACGTTGCTTTCTGTAATTTAATTTAACGCTCAAGTCAATTGTCTTATTAAAAAATTAAAAATAAGAGATTAGACAGGTCGACGAACTCTTAAAACCAACTGACGTTTGTTATTGTTATAATTGTTTCTTGAGAATTGTAAAGAATTACCAAGCCTTTATATTAATGTATCAACGTAATTAAAAAATTCGATTAATTACCTATGTCATGGATGGTGCCTTGCATTTATATTATAATCAATTAAAAGTTTTACTACAATTTGGTTTTAAAAGTATCACCCTTGTTTAAACTTGGACGAAGTTACAATCCGGCCTTTTAAAACATACTTTATAAATTCATCGAAAACTTTTGAAGATTTTGCACATTTATTAGACTTAGGGTTAATAAAAATTTTGCCAAGACTGGAAGCGATCTGCTCTAAAGGTGGGAGAAACAATCACCTTAATAATAAAATAATATAAAGGCGTGTCATGCCTTAGCTCCATAAAGAGAGCGTGTAGGTACGCCACTCGATTTAAGAATGGTTCTCGGACACGGTAGCGATGGTTCTTCAGGGTCCCCTGTCCCACTTTTAGGGGAATTGGGAATTTTCTATTGTATATAGCCTTCAAAATACGTGTTTTATATGAGTGAGTGTATTTATTAGAGTGAATGGGGCGGGGCTGATGGTGAAATCCCCATCGCCCCTCGAGCCGTGTACGTGACTTGGGTCGATGGCGGAAAAATACAACCCCAATTAGATTGGTTTTTTTATTGTGTGCAGGTAGATGAATATTCAGTACCCCATCTACTAAATAGAACGAATGCAATGCAGGTGTGAATGTATTTATTTGTGTGAGTGTGTCTTGTATTTCGATGCGCTCGGTACTGAAATGACCAATCTGTCGGATGCCCTAAAAAAATTATAATAATAATTATATATAATTTATGTACAAAATGTAATAAATCTTGTCTAAATTATTAAACGGTAGTGCTGGAAATTAGAATTAAAATTTTGTCTTTGAGGTTGTGAGGAATCCGCCTACGGGGGGGGGGGTTAAACCGTGTAAGGCTTTGTGAGGATGCCTCCAAAACGTATTTGCTCTAATATCAAACTAACGGATCGGATTAATTTAATGAAATTTGCTACATTTCACCAAGAAATTAGCGAGAGCTCGCGGAGGCTAGCGTAAATCGCTTTGTGAGCCTCTCATCCACCCTCACGCCCACAGTCCTTCATTATCTCGTAGGTACACAAACAAAACTTCACAAGATTTACTAAAGCATCTTGATTTATCAAAAGAAGTTCATTTCAAAAATCACTAGGAGGAATTCGATCCGGTACAGTTAATTCTTTGTGATGAGACTGCCCAAATAACATATTTTGTGGAGTAATTAGTGACCGTTAGTCGATAATTATTCAGAAATCGTGAGATGCGGTCTGGTTTGATGTAGGTTTCAGAAAAACATTTTCTTTATCCTGCCAACGTTTCGATCTTTATTGAGATCATCTTCAGGACTCAAAGTGTTTGGCTTCTGGATAATTGTGCCATTCTTGCGTGTCGGCACTTTCAACACGACACGCAAGAATGGCACAATTACACAGACGACAGACACTTTGAGCCCTGAAGATGATCTCAATAAAGATCGAAACGTTGGCACAATAAAGAAAATGTTTTTCTGAAGCCTACATCACACCAGACCGCATCTCACGATTTCTGAAAAATTAAAATATTTCGGTTTAATTTTTATTTCATTATTTTTATATTAATCATTATTAATAATATGTATTAAAATATTAATTTATATTATTATTTGTTTTTGTATTTTTTGTTAATTTAATTTGTAATTTGCAAAAATACTTTGGTGTAACAATACAATTGTGTATGAATGAGTACATACTTCAAATAGCCAAAGGAATGAAATTATGAATATTCAGGCTCATAGAAAAGATGTACTCTGGCTTATCAGTTAATTTGTGTGTATAAGCGATGATGTTGATGAAAAATTAAGAAGCAGGGGTTTTGTATTCCCCAAGCACTGCAGCTTTCTGACTATTGTACATTAGTTTCTTAGTTCAATTCAATTGATTCGATAGCAATTGCTTTTTCCGGGACTTTTCGGGACTTGAGGTTATGTCTTCAATGTGCTGTTGCTTCGCATTCGAAGATAATGACAGCAACAACGTTACTCTTATTTGATAGTTACCTACCATCGACGTTTCTCTACATGCCGGCCATATAGGCGGGTATCGGCCTTAAAGTAAGCAAGCGTCCGTGGGTCAACCTCAACTGGCCTATCCTTAATCGGTTGAGTAAGATTCTACGAATTAGATCCTCCGAGGATTACCTACCGACGGTGCTCTAGATACGTGAGAGCATCTCTGCCGATCCGACCCCATGTTCTTTTGATCATGTTTTCTATTGCATTTTTAGCTTCAGAGGGCCACCGGATCTCGGTGATAAAAAAACAGTTAGCCCAACTTTCGAGGATTATTTTCCCATCACCAGGTCTATGAAACTTAAAAATTTAATTATTCAGAAATCATGAGATGCGGTGTGGTGTGATGTAGGTTTCAGAAAAACATTTTCTTTATCGTGCCAACGTTTCGATCTTTATTGAGATCATCTTCAGGGCCTGGGATTTATAAACATCGTTTAAATTTAACAAATACATGTAGGATGTGGAAAAAAGAGAATTTATACAATGCAAAAAAAACATTTTTTTTATATTGAATTAAAATATTTCTACTCACTCAAAGTGGTTGTTTTCTGCGTAAGAGATTTACAAACATTGTTTAAATTTAACAAATACATGTACGATGTGAAAAAAAGTGAATTTATACAATGCAAAAAATATATATTTTTTATATTCGATCAAAGTATTTCTACTCACTCAAAGTGTTTGTTTTCTGTGTAAGTGTGCATTCTTGCGTGTCGTGTTGCCAATATCTCACTGGCACTCTCAACACGAGACGCAATAATGGCACTCTTACGCAGAAAACAAACACTTTGTGTGAGTAGAAATACTTTGATTCAATATAAAAAAAAAGTTTTTTTGCATTGTATAAATTCTCTTTTTTTCCACATCTTACATGTATTTGTTAAATTTAAACGATGTTTGTAAATCCCAGGCCCTGAAGATGATCTCAATAAAGATCGAAACGTTAGCACGATAAAGAAAATGTTTTTCTGAAACCTACATCACACCAGACCGCATCTCACGATTTCTGAATAATTATCGACTAACGGCCACTAATCACCACACATTAAAAATTGAATTTAATAAAACCCAATGTTTTTAAATAAAATTTAAAATTTATGGAAAAAGGGCCTACGTTATTCATCAAATATAGTTTGACGCGTAGGTTTTCAAATTGTAACTAGACGTTCATATTTTTTAACTATTTCAATTAAATATTCTTTTTATCTAAGGTCTTGGTTGAGATGAAAAAACTAGTGTCTCGAGCGGGATTCGAACCCACGACCTTCGGCTACATACGCCGCTGCTCTAACCGCTTGAGATATCGAGACTTAGATCCACTTGGACACCAACTCCCCATCTCAACCTATCTTTCGAATTTTCCCCCATTTTGCCATTTTTCAAATGTCGTGTAATCTGGATTCGATACTCAGCGACATATGAAATGACCTCGAGAAGCCGTTCGTTAGTGAAGATTCATCGTTTTACCTATCAAATCCATTATATTTAGTGGTCTATTGACCAAATTATTTATTTCAATTAATTAATCTTTTTATGTAAGATTTTTGGTTGAAATGTAAAAGTTAGTACTACGAGCGGGATTCGAAGTTGGTGTCCGAGTGGATCGAAGTCACGATAGCTCAAATGGTTAGAGCAGCGGCGTATGTAGCCGAAGGTCGTGGGTTCGAATCCCTCTCGAGACAGTAGCTTTTTCAACCCAGCCAAGACCTTAGATCAAAAGAATATTTAATTGAAATAATTAATTCGGTAAATTACGGCTACTAAACATATATGGATTAATATTTGTTAACCGTTTAAAATCAGTAATTATAGCTTCATAGTCCTAATGAGAAAGACAATAATCCTCGAGACCCGTAGTACAATAATTTTCAATGGTCTCATCCCTGATTGTATTTTAATATAAAAATTTTCTGTTTATTTGTAATATTTGTACCTTTTTTTTTAAATTAACATAAGATGTTTCAAAATCGTCAACACAATTTCGTATCACATACTTTCATTCACCGCCTTGTATCTTTTAGAACAACGTGTACTACTTGTCATTTGAAATTACTCAACCGATAAAAACTGCCTGTTGGTTAATTCCGTAAGACGTGAAATAAACGCCCATCGTGATTTATATGCGTACCGGTGGTGCATGGAAGGGCCGAAGGTATGAGTGAAGAAGGGGGAGCATTTTGAGGAGGCTGAGAAAGGCGAAGGCCTGGAAGGGATGATGGGGTAGTCGGCGTGGGGGTGGCGGTCGATATATTTTGCAGCCCATTGGGCTTGCAGTCTCGATCCGAGAAAGCCGACTTTCTACGGCATCTTAGGTGTATTTCTCAACTTATGAAAGTATTTGTTAGCCTGTTTCGCCTCGAAGCTGCTTTCTTAACAAACACGGCCTTTTATTTTGCCAAAAATCCAACCCCGGGCTTATTTTCCCTGCCTTTCTGTTATTATTTCATCTTACATCTGATTAGATAAAATAAGTAATTTGTTTTGGTTTTATGACTTTTTAATTTTTATTTTGTTATTTATTTTTTATTTATTTTGGCTTGATGCAAAACGTTTCATAATTTTACTGCCATATATCTTATATAAGTATATAATATATTTTATATATTATATACTTATAATAATATACTTTCTTCTCTCATTGAATAGTCTATTCTGTAAATTTATTGTGTAACTTTAAATCCAATAAATAGCCATAATGCTGAAACACTTGCCAGTTGCTGTACTTTTCTCGTTCTTACTTTGCAGCACTTAAAATTTGATTGGGGGTCTTTCTAGTTTGAAATAAATTTATTTATTTTTTTAAGTTATATACACTCACTCCTTTTCTTTTCGTATGTTTCGGACATTTCATTTTTATTTTAAATAAAAACTGGCCAAGGTTCATGGCGATGAGTTAATACATAAAAATAAATGTGTGGTGATTAGTTACCGTTAATCGATATTTATTTAGAAATCGTGAGATGCGGTCTGGTGTGATGTAGGATTCAGAAAAACATTTTCTTTATCATGCCAACGTTTCGATCTTTATTGAGATCATCTTCAGGGCCTGGGATTTACAAACATTGTTTACATTTAACAATTACATTTTGGATGTGGAAAAGTTAATTTATACAATGCAAAATATATTTTTTATATATTCAACCAAAGTATTTCTACTCACTCAAATAGTGTGTAGTCAAAAATCTCACTGGCACTCTCGACACGACACGCAAGAATGGCACAATTACACAGAAGACAAACACTTTGAGTGAGTAGAAATACGTTGATTGAATATATAAAAAATATATTTTGTATTGTATAAATTCACTTTTCCACATCCAAAATGTAATTGTTATATGTAAACAATGTTTGTAAATCGCAGGCCCTGAAGATGATCTCAATAAAGATCGAAACGTTGGCACGATAAACAAAATGTTTTTCTGAAACCTACATCACACCAGACCGCATCTCACGATTTCTAAATATGTAAAATAAATTGATGAGTGTATATTACCTTCTATAAAGGGGAAAACAGAAATAGTCTTTGCTTTTGTCCTTCTTGATTTCCATTAAGAATGGATAGGTTTTGTTGAATAATAAACAACTGAACAACCACGTGTTGCCATTATTCTTATAATTATTTGGAAATCGTGAGATGCGGTATGGTGTGGCGTAGGTTTCAGAAAAACATTTTCTTTATCGTGCCTACGTTTCGATCTTTATTAAGATCATCTTCAGGGCCTAGGATTTACAAACATTGTTTACATTTAACAAATACATATAGGATGTGGAAAAAAGTGAATTTATACAATGCAAAATAAATATTTTTTTATGGGTGGTGATTAGTGACCGTTAATCGATAATTATTCGGAAATCGTGAGATGCGGTCTGGTGTGATATAGGTTTCAGAAAAACATTTTCTTTATCGTGCCAACGTTTCGTTCTTTATTGAGCCCTGAAGATGATCTCAATAAAGATCGAAACGTTGGCACGATAAAGAAAATGTTTTTCTGAAACCTACATCACACCAGACCGCGTCTCACGATTTCTGAATAATATTTTTTTAATATTCAATCAAAGTATTTCTACTCACTGAAAGTGTTTGTTTTCTGCGTAATTGTGCCATTCTTGCGTGTGTTTACTTTTTGATCAAGTTATTGTCTTTATTTAACGCTATTTATGAATCTGGGGTGGTGCCTTCATCATTCGGGAAATCTATCATTTCTCCAGTTTACAAGAAGGGTGAGTTGCCAACTATAGGGAAATTTCTTGTATTGATTCGGTGGCCAAAATCTTCTCAGCACTTTTACTGCAGAGAATTCAGGTCCATGTAAGGTGAAACGATCTACTGAGTGAATATCAAACGGGGTTCAGGAAGGGATATCCTACAGCTGACAACTTGTCCACACTAATAAATATAATTAATTTAGCGACTAATAAGGTTTACGACCCTTCGTTGATCTTAAGGCCGCATTTAACAGACTCGATAGAAGAGCGCTTATTTTTAAACTACTAAATGCGAAGTTCTCAACTAAGATTATTGGTGTCCTGAAGTCACTGTTTGAATCGGCTCCATCTGCAGTAAGAGGCAGAGATGGTGTGTCCGACTTCTTCGATGTTGGTGTGGGGGTCAGGCAGGGATGTAGCCTTAGTCCAATCTGTTTGCACTATTTCTGGATGACTTTCCATCTGTACTGGAGTTTGGCAATCTTATAGGGAGTGTTGTCATTAAAATTCTCATGTACGCCGACGACATTGTTTTGATTGTGGATTCGCCGGTTTCCCTGCAAAGAAATATTAAAAAACTAGAGGAATATTGCGATCAATGGAGCCTTACAGTGAACAATTAATTAAGGTTTTTAGTTGAGATAAAAAAGTCAATGGCACGAGAGGGATTCGAACCCACGATCTTCGGCTAACTACACCGCTGCTCTACTACGTCAGTTATCGTGACCTCGATCCACTTTTATCTCAACTAAAAACCTTAATTAATTGCAATATATTAATTGGTCAAGCGGACCACGAAATTAGTGAACTTACAGTGAACCTTGACAAGTCAAAGATTGTGGTTTTTCGTGCGAGTGGAAGGTTAGGGATATTTGTATGTTATCGATATTGAATTTTTGATTAATGATATTGACTTAGCTGAAAATATCATCACATCACACAAAACATAAAACATTCATCACATTCCACACATCAATCATTTTTACATAGTCTAATTTTTGAACAATTTACCTTACCTTTCCTTTTCCTATTTATCCCCGTCTATATAATCCTAAAAGGATAATCTGGCCAAACCATTACCAACGGTTTTTCCCATCGTCGGCTCTTTCCACCTCAAAGAAGCCGACTCCTTATACAAAAATGTCTTTCTATACCGACTTCCTTCAAAATCCAACGTATATAAACATAAAGCAGCAAAATCTCACTGGCACTCTCATCACGATACGCAAAAATGGCACAATTACACAGAAAACAAACACTTTGAGTGAGTAGAAATACTTAGATTGAATATAAAAAATATATTTCACTTATTTCATATAATTCATATTAATTCACTTTTTTCCACATCCTACATGTATTTGTTAAATGTAAACAATGTTTGTAAATCCTAGGCTCTGAAGATGATCTCAATAAAGATCGAAACGTTGGCACGATAAAGAAAATGTTTTTCTGAAACCTACATCACACCAGACCGCATCTCTCGATTTCCGAATAATCATCGACTAACGGTCACTAATCACCACACATTATTCTTATATTTTTCATTTATTTTTTTATTTTGTTTATTTATTTATTTTTTACAAAGGTTTGCAACATCAGAAGTAATATCAACTCTCAGAGTGTCTGTGTTTAAAAACAAATAAAATAATATAAAAATTCATAGTAATTAACATTAATAAAAATATTAAAATATTATAAAAATATTAACATTAATAAATAATTAAAAATTAATATGCAAAAATGAAAACTATGTCGGGTTCGAATGTAGGGCAGCTGGATATACATACTTAAACTGTTACGGCCACCGAAGCCCTCATTCTTAATAACTTTTTTGTTAATTTTCAATATAATAATAATAAAACTTCATTAAAATTTACACTTATTACAATTTATAATTTTTTAAGCAATGCTTAGCAGTCTGCTGAGTTTGTTGCAACTTAAACAAAAAGTAAAAACTATATAAAAGCGCAAAACTAAAAAGTAAATTTGTCCTATTAGAGAATATTACCAGATTGATTTAATTTTTTTTTAAATTTATTATACATGAACAGCAGGGATTATTTATTTAAAACAAAGACAATGCAAGGATGTTACATATCTGATAACTACTCAAATCTCACTTTCCAGGAGATTAATTAAGGGGCAAACATCAGTCTCTGCCCAGTTAGAAACGAGAGACTATCTTCCCTCAGTTTTTCTTGCCAAAATAAGAGGCTCTTGCTTCACTGAGTTGTAGGCATACACCCAAGAAATAGTGTGTTTAGTTAAAAAAAATCATCTTTCTAGATTTAAAATATTTTTACCACCAAATTAAGTCTAAATTATATAAAAAATAAAAGAATAATTGAATTACAGAGCAAGCATATTTCAACAATTGAGTCCTTTTTTTAGTAATAGTTCATTCAGGTGGATTAATTCACCCCGGTGTTTAAGAAACCATCTTAACTCAACCAGAACCAGATTCTCTTTTACCACTGGCTTATGATGAACTAATTATAAATTATAATCATAATGTCTTATACAATGTAAACCGATCAGAAGTAAATTGTTTCGGCACGCTGCATACCTTCTTCATCATAAATGGTACCTATTTTAGATAGAAGCAGTAATAATTGAGCGAGCACCTCAAAAAGACATTTGTTCTGAAGTACTTAAGAAATTGTAACAATGGTTTTGGGACAGTAGTTCTCTAGTACTCAAAGAGCAGTTATTTTAAGGGAAACGGAAATCTGGAAGAGATAGACTTTTTACAAGGGTATTTCACCTATGAGTGTTAAATCCTTGGGGTGCCAGTGTTTTTGTAAAAAAGCAATTTGTCAGTATGGTATAGTAGAAAAGGATACTAGGAAGCGGGGTTTGTACTGTACCCAGGCACTGCAGCCTTCTGCCTTATTGTACCTTCCTAGTTCCTTAGTTCAGTCAATAGACTCAATCCTTCTTCTTAGAAGTATCAGGTCGTTGACTGTTGCTGCTGCAATTTGATTCCCTAAGTTTTTTCCGTATGTTAGGTTAAATCAACATTGAGCTGTTGCTTTGCATTCGAAGATGATATGAGTGGATGTTTCCTCCTCCTCATTACATAATCTGCAAATGGGGTCATCGTTGCATATACCCATGTTGTGTAGATGTTTTCTCAGATGCCAGTGACCGGTTAGTAGTCCTACCACTCCTCTGAGTTCTCCAATTGCAGCAGTATTTTTGGCGGTCTCGGTGAGGGTTGTATCATCAAAAGTTTACTATGTCTAGCACCGCTATCCACTTCTCCTTTTGTTTTGTACGCTGCCTAATGTTTGGGTAGCTACAATTTGTCAGTATGCTGGGCTCGAATACAGGGCTGCTGGAAATTCATTTTAAAAAAGTTCAGTACGACTTTGCCCAAAAGTTACCGAAACATCGCTACAAATAAAAGAAAATTTCTGTTTGCCTTGTTTATACAATACTACAAGTTTCATAAACTCCCAATCATCATAAATCCACAAATTCAGAAACTCTTGTCCTGATGAATTGAAGTAAAAGGAAAAAATGACATTCTAGATATTCAGTTATGAATAATATTAGTAGGGAAAAAGTCGTTGCAAATGTTGTTCGGATCATATTTGGTACGTTGTCATTGGAAAAGAAAATTATAAAATCATAAGAGGCTTAGTCCTTTCAGTACTATTTATAGTTTAATAAAATGATATGACTAATTCAACAGTGGATGCTAGTTAGGTAATTTACTAACTTCCTCCCACAATAGATATGACACACTCTATCATCATTAGTTTTCTTGCTCTGGTCTTGGTATATGATTAAATTTAATAAAACTTAAATAACAGTATTTTTAATTTATTCTTTTTAATTAAATAATTTTGGGTTGCTAAATTGTAAAAAAACAATATAATTTAGGACATTTGTCTTTTGAAAACCCAACACATATTATTATACATTTATACAATTTTGTCGTTAATGTAAATATATCTGGATTACATATTTATTTTTTGTTCATATGAAATAAGGTGCAAAGTGTTTCTTCTTATTGAGACATGTAAAGTTTTTCGTTTCAGGTCAACCCTTAAATCCTAAACAAATATTTTCCCAGAAATAACTTTATCTTGCCAGATAAGAGATTGCTTAGCCTAAATTATTATTTCAAATATTGTTGTCAACCTGGTGTTTACACATTTATTGTTAAAATCAGTTTTATAACAATTAAAATTTAATTTTTTTTTAATTCCCTAGTTTCATGGTCCGCTTCATCAATTAATATATTACAATTAATTAAGGTTTTTAGTTGAGATAAAAATGGCACGAGCGGGATTCAAACCCACGATCTTCGGCTTGATACGCCCCTGCTCTACCACTTGAGCTATCGTGACCTCAATCCACTCAGACACCAACTTCCCATCTCAACCACACGAGTGGATCGAGGTCAGAATAGCTCAAGTGGTAGAGCAGCGGCGTATCAAGCCGAAGATCGTGGGTTCGAATCCCGCTTGTGCCATTGACTTTTTTATCTCAACTAAAAACCTTAATTAATTGTAATTTAATTTAATATTTAAAAATCTGCAAATTTAAAGATTAAAAATTAATTTTGTTTTCTTTTTAAGCGGTTGTGACATGCCAGGACAGGACAACTACCCAAGTGCCATCATGGCCTTTAGCACCATCACACTGGCAATTTGCTCCAACTGGTTTGTTGAATTTACTTTAAAATTTTATTTATAAAGCTTTTATTATTACTAATTTTAAATTTTTAATATTAGGAAATGGCATGGATCAAAGCATGCCTATTCAGCAGCTTGTTGTGAGGGACCCGGTGAGTGGGCAACTCATGCTTTTGCAAGGTCCAGGATTAGGTAATATTTTTTCCTCCTATAATATTTTTTTCTTTTTTGTTTATAAAACTTAAATTTGTTAGAAGGAGGAATGCAGAGGGCAGTGGTATGGCCGGGGAATAACGTTGCACCTCCAATGCAGGTAATGCAAGCACCTCCTCAGCCGCAGCCTGTTCTTCTTTCAGATAGGCTTGTTACACTTGCTCCTCAGCAGCAAATTTCAGATAAAAGGAGGCAGATTCATGATCCTGTTACTGGTAAATTCTGAACTTAAAGACCCGTTCGATTTTAGGATTTAATTTTAAAATAATTCCAGGAGTCATGTTCCCGTGTGAACTCACGAAGTCTAGTTCTCCTACGGTTGGTCAGGGAGGATCACAGGGTCTGGTCCTTCAACCGACTCTTTCACCGCAGCAATTCAGTTCCGTTCTGATTCAGCAGATGCCATTCGCGACTTCTACATCCCACCACAACAACTCTCTCTTGCTGAGCACACAAGTAGCTGAAGCTCATAGCCTCATAAACCAGAATTTGGTCATATCAAATCATCTTGAAAATACGGTTATAAACCCACAAATAATTGGCATGGAAAGTGGTGGCTTCAGTACACAGGGTGGTCTACTTCAACATATGCATCCGAGTCTGGTCATTAGCCACCATCACACAGAAACCAATTTTATGAGACAAGATATTACTCCTGTCTTGCCTTCTGTTGAAAGCCCTGTTATTGTCAAACAGGAAATTAAAACTGAACAAGATAATAACCTCATTGATCAGGTATAGAATAATTTTATTTATTAACCAACTGTAAAAACATTAAATAAACATTACAATTAATTAAGGTTTTCAGTTGAGATAAAAAAGTCATTGGCACGAGCGGGATTCGAACCCACGATCTTCGGCTTGATACGCCGCTGCTCTACCACTTGAGCTATTGTGACCTCGATCCACTCGGACTTCCCATCTCAACCACACCTTTTGAATTTGCCCTCCTTTTTGCCATTTTTTTTATCTCAACTGAAAACCTTAATTAATTGTAATACATTAATTGGTCAAGCGGACCATGAAACTAGTGAATTGAATAATAATAATAATAATAATAAAATAATAAAAATTATTTATTGTTTATTGTTTTAACATTCAATTAACAAATTTATTTAAATAATTTTTAGGCGACATCACCTCCGAATGTTAGTGAGGACTCCAAGTCCACTTATGAAGAGGAAGACGAGAGTTTGAAAACAATAGTACAAGATGCTTCAAACCAGACTGAAACACCTGTAGTTAGTGATGAAGAAGTTGGGCCAACAAAGGTGAAAGAGGAGAATGAGGAAATATCTGTACAAGATGAAGGTAGACAGGTGGAATCCACAAACGAAGACGATTCTCTTAGTGAGAAAGAAACTGTTCAGGTCAAAACCGAAGACACTTTCCTCAAAATCAGTTCACTCACCGAGCCGGATTTGAGCGGCTTAGAACTCCTCTCGAACAGTATTGCTCAGCATGAAAAATATCAAAGTTCACCCGAACAAAATGAAGTTTCTCAAGAATCAGAAAGACACTACGGTGGAGGACTTGGCCTGTTGTGCGAAGTAGCGGCCAATCACGGTTTCTTTAATGGTTTCACTGAGGATTCGCCTTCTCCTGGCACGCTGAATGCACAAGTCGAGACAAATACGCAGATCAACCTTCCAAATTTGGATACACCACCCAGCTTGAGCCCAAAACCTGAACCTCTAGAACCGACTATCACACCTATTAAATTGTCGCAGAAAAGCGAGTTAACAGTAACAAAACCGGTTAAAAAGTTTTTGCCACTCAAGCTAAAAAAAGGTAAATCGAACTACTGATACCTTATTTGTCAGTTTGATTCACATGATTTATTTTTGTAATTAGTAAAAATGGAAAGGACTTCAAGAGAAAACACACCCCCATCAAGGACACCAACACCCCCGCCTCAACTATCACCGTTAGGTGATATAAAAACTACAATAGCAATTAAGAAAATTACTACTCCTGAGCCAGTATCTCCAGATACAACTTCTAAACCTCCAATACTTCCAAAAAAGAGACCAGGAAGGCCAAAAAAGATAATTAAATTTGGTAATTAAACTAATTATTTAATTATTATTTAATAATAAGTAACAATTCATATTTATTCAAACTTTCAGTTGAAGATGATGAAGACATAAAGGAGTCAGAAGAGGATAAAAGGAAGATTGAACTACCTCCGGTTCTGGAACCTTGGAGTGCACTACCAAAGCAGAAGGTGTCCTCCATTCCTCCTACACTGACTCCCCATAAAAAACGAAAGAGTCTTGAAAACTCAATCTTAGAGGTATAGCATCATTATGCCTTATTTTATAACAAAATTGAGCAATGTTTTTTTAACGGATTAATTTTTTTTTAAAGGAGCCGGAATCTTCATCAAGGTTCCAACCACCAATATTAACACCTTCGAGCCCTGCAAAGCCGCCTATCAAGAAAATGAAACTACTGAAAGACGTTGTTAAAAAGCTCGATTCACCTATTCCTCCACTAGCAGTTCCTGATGATGACCTTGATCATCTTCCAAAAAGCCGTATTCGGCCAAAGCTAAAAGCTGAAGCAAAAGTACATCAAATAAATTTATTTAACAAAATTTTGACTTACATTTAAATTTGACTTATATTTAAATTCAAGGTTAAATCCTACAATGATGATGATGAACTTGATGAAATAGTTCCAGTAGAGATCAAGGAAATACCCAAGACTCCAATCCAACCCGTTTGGAGGATATCAGAACAACAAGTAATTAAAATCGTGTAAATACTGTATTAATTTTCAAATCTGCTTATTAAAACACCTTTTTTCATGTTAATAGGGCAAAAAACAAAAACCGACAAGTGTCGAAAAGAAAAAAGTTCCCGAAAAAGTAAAACTAGTCCCGAAAGTTGAGGTTGTGGAGCCTAAACAAGAAGAGAAGGAAATTGAGTTACCAAAACCATCTCCTTACAACCGTAATTATTTTTCCAATAAAACTAATAAACATTAATCTCTGTAATATTTAATTATTAACTCTAATTTTATTTAGAAACTCCGGACTGTAAATTGGCCGAAGAACATCTGAATCAGCTTCCTTGCGCCATTATGATGGCCAAAGGAGGTCTCTTTTATACAGGACAGATAACTCAGGCCAAAGCTGAAGGTATTTACGAAGTCGTTTTGGAGAAAGAAAGGCACAGAAAACCACACATCATGTGCAGTGAAGAACTTATAAACAACGCTGTAATTATATTATAAAGTTCAACCCTTTCTCCTTGGCCACTGCATGACTGATTTTTTGTGTTTTGTTAAGATATTGGAAGTAAGACTGGAAGGTACGCCTCTTACTACCGGAACTAGAATATGTGCATATTGGTCTCAGCAGTACAACTGCTTGTATCCTGGCTCTGTGTCTTCGAGTTGTGGTAAAGAAGATAAGTTTGTAAACGTTGAATTCGATGATGGAGATAATGGCAAGATAAATAGAGACGACATAAGACTCTTGCCTCAAGATTATCCAACAATCGGTAAACAGGTGCAGTTTGTGATTTAATAAAAGGAATCTTAATGGCTCTTGTTTTTTTAGAATACGATCCAAATCCATTATCTTTGTTGGGAAAGAGGAAGAGGCTTAACTCATCAACTAGTGCTGATAGCAATGTAAAATCACACGAGGTAGCAATATTTTCATAACTACTTTAGCATCTTCACTGGTTTAATTTGTGTCTAAAACTTGTGTTTATCTTACAGCAACAGGCTGATTTAAGTTCACCCAAAGGTCCCGTTGAAGAGAAAGCAGATAAAACTCAAAATGAGATTGTTGAAGATAAGCCAGTTGAAATCAAGAAAGAAAAACCCTTTGAACAAGATGACGTTATCAAACCTCCTAAGAAGAAAAAGAAGAAACCGAAACAAGAAAAGACAAGTGAAAAAGTGGAAGAATTATCGGAAAAAAGTCTAAATCCAAAGGCCGAGAATGACTTGGATGAGGAAAGTGTCGATAATAATTTCCCTTCGATTATCTCATCTATTGTCGAGGTTTGAAACTTTCTGATATTGATTGAAACAACATAGTAAATCAAGTAAACCGCCCATACTTATCCTCTTTGAAATTTTAAATAGGACTTTTTCCAGAGTGAGCAGGAAAGGAAAAGAATCAAAAAAGAGAAGAGGCGGCGTTTGCTGCTCGAGAGAGGAGGAAGACTGCATAAACATAAACACAAAGACGGTTGTAGAACACACCACAAACGTAAGCATAAGCATCACAGGAAGCACAAACGTAAACATTCAATCGGTAAATTAATTTTATAAATTGAAGTGCACTATGTATGTTGTTTTGGAATTCATGTATAATTCGTTTAGAAAAAAAAAAGTGTGTCTATAAGATAATTTAGTTTTGTTAATTGATTTTGGTTTAACCAATTTTTTTTTCATTACAGAAAAAGATGAAAAGAACCGAAACAAGACCACAAAATCTGATGAGGCAAAAACACAACCTGACAAGAAGATACCCAAAGAAGATACTACTAAAGTAATTACATTTTAATATTGTCTACATTTTTCTTATAGTTTATTGAATGTAAGTAAAAGTTAATTTTATTCTGAACAAAATTGGAGCCTGGTATATCTTGTAGTTAAATTAAAGACTAATACAAAACAGTATCAATTATTGCATAAATTAGTGCATAGTAGGTTGACATGAGACCTCTGTTGTTTTAAACCTATTTTTATATGTTTTTGCATACGGTTGCTTTTCTTGATTTATTTTATTTTATATATTTTTAAACTAGAATTGATGAAAATAATTGTACACAATTCACTATTTTTTGTGGTCCGCTTGACCAATTAATATCATTCAATTAATTAAGGTTTTAAGTTGAGATAAAAAAGTCAGTGTCACGAGCGGGATTCGAACCCATGACTAAGTTGGGACGTTAGTGTCTGAGAGGATCGAAGTCATGATAGCTCAAGTGGTAGAGTAGTGGTGTATCAAGCTGAAGGTCGTGGGTTTGAATCCCTCTCGTGACACTGACTTTTTTATCTCAACTTAAAACCTTAATTAATTGAATGATATTAATTGGTCAAGCGGACCACGAAAAATAGTAAATTTAATGAACTAAAATGAAGTATACTTCACTGAAGCTCTCCATGGCCATTTCATTTGTCACCGAGAATCAAATTGATTACACGACATTTGAAAAATGGCGCAAAAAGGAGGGAAAATTCAAAAGGTGTGGTTGAGTTGGGAGGTTAGTGTCCAAGTGGATTGAGGTCACGATAGCTCAAGTGGTAGAGCAGCGGCGTATCAAGCCGAAGGTCGTGGGTTCGAATCCCGCTCGTGACACTGGCTTTTTTATCTCAACTTAAAACGTTAATTAATTGAATTATACACAATGTTTCCAGAATCCTCAACCGAAGAAATTGGCAAAGAAGAATGTCAAATCTAAATCAAAAATCGCTGCATTCCTTCCTGAGAGGCATGAGTTGTGGGCTTGGAAAGGTGAAGGCGTGAAACGAGGACGTGCGCTTGGCCCACGAGGCAAAGGGAAGAAGATTTTTTATAAATCAATTCAAAGAGGAAATGATCTCATTTCTGTAAGTTTTAAAATTGCTTTTATTAAATTTAAAAAATATATATATATTACAATAAAGTTGTTTTAAAGGTTGGCGATTGTGCTGTTTTTGTGTCAACTGGAAGACCTGACAGGCCGTTTATAGGGAAAATTGAGTCACTATGGGCTACCATTAAAAATAGTATGGCTGTGAAAGTGTCCTGGTTTTATCACCCGGAGGAGGCTATTGGTGCACCAGAACATCTCAATTATCCTGTGAGTGTTAAGAAACAATAAATATGCGTGCTTATATGTTTTTTTTTTTTTTTAATTTCTAAGTTCTCATGAAATTTCAGGGTGGGCTTTTTGAATCACCCCACAATGATTGCAATGATGTACAAACCATTTCACACAAATGCGAGGTTGTACCGTTGAAGGATTTCCTCGAGAAAATGAAAGAAGACCCAGAATTCTTGGACCATGTGTATGAAAACCAAGAAATTTACTATCTCGCTGGTCATTATGACCCTCATAATGAAAGTATCACGTTTGAACCGGGTGTTCAACAGTAAAAAATCTGTAAAACTCTTTTACTGTTTGAAAACTTACAAGGATCGAATACCCTAAACATAGATTTATTCAAAGGTTCTTGTTTTAGATGCTTTAGAAAGAGAATAATTCTAAACAGAGGTCTAAAGGAACAAATAGATTTTCCTAATCTTAGTGATTTATCTTCGAGGTAGCTTTCTACTGTGTGTGACATGTATATAAATTATTTTAAAAAAAAATGGGAATTTAGGTGTTTATGTTGTCAAGACATATACTTAAAATCCAAAATAAGACTAAATATAAGGAAAAAGTAAATCAAAAAGTATATTTTTATACTGATTTGCCTTTTTATGAGGTTTTATTTTTATTTGCTATATTTTAACAATAAAAATGAAACAATCTGGGATAACATAAGCACCAGTCTTGTTGAGACATTTGTATCCCATTTTTTTACATTAACTCTCATTATATAGTGTGAATTTGAAAGTCTTCCTCTTTTATTGTCTAGCTGCAACTTATACGCTTCATCGTTCTTGTCTTTATCACTACGGTGAATTCATTATTAACCAAGGAAGAAACTTGCGTTAAATTATATTAAATATAATAATATTATGAAAACAGTAGTAAAAGATAGATGATAAACTATACAAAGTAGATTTAAAAAAAGAAAAGAATGAAAGGCTGTTTGTGCCATTTAAATATATATTTTATTATGTTTCATTCTTACTTCTTAAAAAGCAAGCTTTAAAACGGGCTTGTTTAATTTTTACGTTTTTAAAAAAGTGTATTTTATTATTACCTGTATTATAATGTAAGAGATTTTTTTTTTTTTGTAAATAGAAAACCTTGATTCAGACCAGGGTAATTATTTGCCTTGGTTTAGTTGGAAATAAATTTTCTTCTATTTGAACTGGTAAGAAGATTTTGAAAGCAATATTTCATTTTCATTACTATTTTCTTTAATGTGATATAGTTTCATATGTATAGCACTGTATAGTATATACATATAACTCCATATAGTATCGTATATTTATATATAAACATTACGTTGTACCTTACTGTATACGATTTATATTCCTGTTGACATTTGTTGATTTTTTTTTTTTTTAATTTTGTTTGTTGGTTTTTGTATTTTAACATTCTCAATAGCTCAGTGAAAATCTTTTTGTTGAATGATTCTTTTGTAGACAACTTCAAATACTGCAAATAAAACAGTTGTACACGCTGGATTAAATCGCTTTAAAATGTGTTTTTGGTGCCTTTCGGAAGTACAATCACTACAAGTGTTATATTACAATTCTTCACTTAAATAATACTTTGCTGCCTTACAAAAATGAATTAAAGACAAAATGAGCAAAAGAATTGTACTTTTGCTACCGACACAAGCAATATTGAAAGTTATTGGAGTTGTGAACTAACACTACAAATGTATGTTAATATAAGTGTTGCGGTATTAAGTTTTATGCCTTGACAATGCTTATTTTTTACATTTTTACTGTCCTTTAGATGTTTTGTTATTAATTGATAACAGTAAACTGATTTGTAATTGATAATACATTCTAATTTTTATTGTGAAAAATAAATGTGCTTGGATTGAAAATTGTTAGGTGCATACTTTTTGAAAAATTGTTATATACAAGACTTTTTTGGGACAATAAGACACTTACAATCATAAGCGTGTGTTAGCTGAATGTTATATTTTATAGAAACATTAAACACTAGTAATAAATAGAACTCTATCAAAGCATTTACTTTTTCTCCATCCAAATTTGAACAGTTTGGAAATATTTTTTATGGTGGTGCATCGATGATAGTCATGTTCTGTATATTAGATATTCTTTACTTATAACATTTCAGAGTTGGCAAATTGCTCAAAGAGCTTCTCGAAAATTCTTTGAAAAACATGTTCTTAAAAGTCTGCACAACAGAGAGGTTAAAAATATTCAGGATTTTTATTGCAACTGTTTAAAAAACAAACGAACTTTTTAACGCATAAAGCACATTAATTACTTGTTGAACATCATTACTTCAAATATATATACATTAATACTGTATTTTATTGGCAGGTAAACCATTGTTTTCACTGTGCTATTTAAAAATGTGCTTTTTAAGTTATTTGTTCCTTTATATATACCAGGAAATGGGCATGTAAAAATAATAATATAAAAAGAAGAATAAAAAGGACAAGAGTTAACAAACATAGAAAACAGTATGTCATAAACTGTAGACTCTTTGTTCATTTGAAAATTATTTTGTATATTTTTAAGATTTTGCACTATTTGTATAGCTATTTTATTAGGTAAATTGCACAAAAGTATTGTGATATGTTTATAGTGAAAGTAGTGTTTAAATAAAAAAATATGTAAAAATTAATTATAAAAGAATAATAATGGCTTTAAATAATTATTTTATGCTAATGAAAGCCAGCTAAAATTATAATTAGGAATCCAAAATATACAGAGTCTTATATTTTAAAATGATTCAAGAGACCATTATTATTCTAAGAACTTTTTTCTTGAACATGTTGATAGACTTAATAGAATAAAATAGATTAGTTTGAAATCTTATGTCTATAGATAACAGCTGCATTAATTAGTAATGTGGAAAAAAAGAAGTAACATATTTATCTACATTCATAATATCTCACCAATATTTTAAATGTTAATTTTAAAAGAGCAAATAAAATTGTTAGATAAAATGGATAAAAAAGTTTTTTCTAATTTTAAGTTAATTAGCTCTATAAATATAATTTTATTCTTCAATCATTATAATATACATATATAACGTGCAATTAATTTTTTGTTTCTAATATTAGTTTTAAAGAAACGATAAAATGTGTAAACTTTTGGTAGAGCATTTATCAAATGTCCCCCTTGCATAATATTCTTAAATATTGGTTATAAAAGCAAAGCGATAGGGGAGAGAGAGAGAGAAAGAGAGAGAGAGAGAGAGAGAGAGAGAGAGAGAGAGAGAAAAAAGTGTTATTTGTTGTACTTAGTTGATTGTCATTTAACAATTGCAGTCATTAAAGAATCCCCTCCTGTCTTTATTTAAGGATATTATTGTTGGTATTATGAAAACGATTAAGGCTACCATCTTAAAAGCCTTTCTTAATATCAAAATACGCTTATAAGATATATAAATTATGAATACTTTCTAAAAATGTATGACCTAACTAGTTTTGTGCTGATATATATTTTTCAATAAGAAAAAACAAAACATTTGTTTTTAATAAATAATACATGTATAGTAATAAATGTGCAACATACAAAGAATTAAAATGTATGAAATATTAGTTGCCATTAATGAAAAATAATAAAAGGAAATGAAGGTGCTATCTCGATAAAAGACTTTTATTTATACAACCTTAAAACAAGTGTGAGACTATTGAAAACAATAAAAAGAGTCAAAGTAAAAAAAATATCCTTAATTCATTGATTTTTATATTTACTATAAATTATTTTCCATCATGGAGCTGATGATAGAGTTAATCTGCTGGTCAAAATTTCCTAGATTTGTACACAACTATTTTGATTTTGGGGCGCTGTGATGACCAAATAGTAATAGTGTCTGACTAATATACTACCAATTCTTGGTTTGAATCCCTTGGACTTATATTCAAGAATAATTCAGGGGAAAAATGAAAATTGTATAGAAATTATGAATGATGGAGTGGGCGTGGAGTTCAATCCTTTTTAAAAAGATGTTTCCTACTCACAGTAAGTACGAAAAGCTGGAATTATAACACAAATAACTATTATAATAGTAAATACTGTAAGAAATTAATTATAAATTAGTGATTAAAGATAAAAGATAAAACATAGAATAATACCTTAGTATTATTAAATTATTATAAAAATAATAACAATTAATTAAATTATTTAGATGTTTAATATTATTTATGTACATATTTAAAATGGAAGGTAGATCAAAATCTGTTATATTATTAATGGATTTATCACCATGTTCAATTTTACATTTTTTTAATTTCAAATTTCTCAAACCAATCTAGTTCTCTCCCTTTGTTGAAACTATGTAACACTATTCAATTCACTAATTTCGTGGTCCGCTTGACCAATTAATATATTACAATTTTTTTTAATTTAGACTAAAAACCTTAATTAATTGCTTTAAACTATGTACATTTTGTACACCCTCTCCAAGATTCCATTTGCCTATTTAGATTCGTGAATCATACAATATTGGTTTCATGGAAAAATGTTATACTTTTGTGGTCAATTTCTATTGCGGCTTGTATGTGCATGTTATTTGAGAATTTAATCAAGATTTTATTTTTCCAAGCTTTAGAAAAACATTTGCTTACAGCATATATCATTCAAATAATAAAAAGGCCCTAAGTAAATTTAGGATTGAAATTTTTATTTTCTTTTTTTAAAGAAGGCAACAATAATCAAAATCTTATCTCATGAAATTTATTGTTGGCTGAATTTCGATTCTACAGAAATTGAAGGCTTGTAATATTTAAAATTGGAGGTTGTTTGCGACTTTTCCGTTTTATAATACCGCGGAAAGCTTTTTACCTCGTTTATTTCATCCTGAAATTATCGGAAAAGTTAATCAAAATGTAATCTTATTTCTTTATTTGTGTTTTTAACTTACCACTGCTGTTGAATAAATTGTCGGTTTTTGATCTTCAGTCCGTTCTTTAGTCGAGGTGCCCCTTAAATTTTCAAGTATGGTATTTCTGTAATGAAGTTTCAGCATTTGAATGTCTTCTCTTGTCATTTTTGGATCCATGTCCCTGAGTCGTTTTGTGTGTTCAACTAAAAATACAATATTAATATCTACAGTTTTCAGTATTGTTTAATTTTATTTTTATTTTACTAGATTTAGCCGCTGAAAACTTAGGCCTCTTAAAATCTTCACATGATTTCCATGGCAAATCAATTTCTAACAATTTTATGTCCAATTCGTTGAATAGAACCAACTGGAATTTAATACTTAATATTTATTTATCAATTCCAAGTGGAATAAGTCGGACAAATCTTACTTTAATGAAAAAGTGCTCTTCTAAGCAGTACATGTTAACAATCGGTCTACCATTTGTATTGATAGTCATTTGTTTTAAAACAATGCATTTCTCAACATTCCATATGTAAAGTTCACCATCTTCACATGCGGTGAAAAGTTTTAAAAATGACACAACCGCACTGTTGACCCTCCTTTGACAATGCAAAAATAAGTTGAAAAAATTAAATTCTAAACTCAAAGTTAAACTAGTGCACCAACGTTTTATGCTTATAAGATCCAATACTGTGTGGATCATTCAGGTCGGCATCCCAGATTCTTACATAACCATCAATACCACCAGATATCACAAATAAAGGATAAGTACTTAGACAAGTGATTTCACCACAATGAGCATGTACAATTACCTTAAAATCAATTAAAATAACATAATAAACACACTTAGATGTATGCATAAAGCATGCAAATACAACTTTTTTTTCTTTAATAAAAAGTAATGCTTTAAAGTAAAGCTTTCCCACATATTAAGCTTTTTCCCCCCTCCTGAGCACTGCAGCTGTACAGCTTATTGTACTTTATCCCTGGCTCCATATATATATTTTTTTTTTGGGGGGGGGGGCTTGCAACACAAATGTGAACTTGAGCCCCCGTTTTACCGGTGTTTTTCCGGGTCACTGAGATCCAATCCCGCCCCTTCCATTGATGAGTGCGTGTCAATCTCTTTCAATTGCGGCCACCGGTCCCCTTAGGAGTCAGAAAAAGTCCAGAGGCGATGGTGGGGATCGAACCCACGACCGTGGGATCAACTAACCGAGAGTCTGACGCTTTAACCACTCGGCTACCACAGCCCCCCTTCATATTAAGCTTAGTTTGATAATTTGAAATTTAAAACTTACCCCATACATAAGATCTTTTTCTAACAAAGCAGTGCCATGATCATTAAACCTGACCATCACCACTTTTCCATTTACATTGCCAATGTAAACGGAATTTTCTTCATCCACACATAGTTTCGTTGGTAATCCTTCCTGAAGTTCGAGCGTTAGGATGCAGGCTGCACTGTCGATTCTAAAAACTAGTAATTTTTTTAAAGCGAGAGATTTAGTAATTTTATGCATCAGTCCGTTGTACTTTTCAACTGTAAATCTGCTGAGCACGAGACAAGATAGGAACTGTTTGCTTCAATTGAAATTATTATGTTCTTATGGCCGGAATATGTCAATTTACACTGTTTGCTCCAAATATCGAACAATCTGTATTTGTAAGAAAAAACTGATACACAAAAGAAAACAAGCTGGAGAATAATTTTAATGGTAAATTAACAACAATTAATAGCAATTGGTAAATTTGTTTACTTGATTTTTCCATCAAAGCTGGCAGTGAAGATCTGGTAGTTGTTAGGATGTAAAGCAAGACATGTTATAGGGTCAATGTGACAGTCATGTATGGCAATCGTTGAAGGGGCTCCTGTTTTGGTACAGTGAAATTTCAAACCATTTTGATCTGCAATTACTATCCAACGCTGTGAAGCTACCCCACTTCTATTTAATCCATAACTAAAATTAATAGTTTATTATTATTTTTTTATTAATTTGTATTCTTTATGGAAAGCCAGTTCAAAAAATTTGCAAACAGACTGGAGAATAACATCAAAGAAAATAACAAAAATATGGCAGCGCGAGAGAAAAAGCTTAATGCATTAGAAAGTCTGAATAAAAGGAAAAATATAATTTTCAACGTGAAAGAAATATGCAATGAAAGATATTTTGACACTGAACAACTTGTCACAAAATTGCTAAGAGAGAAGCTTAAAGTCAGAATAGAAGAAGAATTAGATTTCGTCAGATGTCCAGCAGGCTAAAGAGGGACAAATAAGGCCAATACTGATCGGATTAACGACATACAAGAAAAAGATAATTATACTAAAAAAAAAAAAAAAAAAAAAAAAAGGTAGCGAAATCACCATTGCAGTGGATATAGAATTGAGTAAGAGAGAGAGAATTAGGGAGCAAATGCCAGAAATGAAGAAGGCCAGAGAGGAGGGAAAAATGGCTTTTTTAGTCCGAAAAGGAAAAGAGAAATAACGAACTCACCAACCCCAACAAAGCAAAATGTAACAAAGAAAAAAGTTATGAAATTATTAGGCCAAAAAAGTGAGAATCAAAATTCAATTAAGGCCTATCTACATGAACAAACAGTAGATAAACCCACTTAGCAATGAATGGACAACATAGCTTCTAAGGAAAGACCCGGAACTGAAAAATGGAAACAAGACGCAAACAATTAAAAAATTGTAAGGATAGAATAGTTTCCCAGAACGGGTGGTCACCGAGGGAAACAGACCACATCCTCCCACTCCCAAACTCAAATTCGACAACAAAAACAATTTAAAAATTGGAACATTAAATTATTGATCATTTTTTTCTTTCAAAGGCTACAAGGAGACTCTTAGATTTTTCATGTCTACAGAGGAATTTACAGTGCTCATATTCTTGTCTTCTGCTTATTACACGACATTTGAAAATATGTCAAAAAGAGGGAAAAATTCAAAAGGTTGTAGGTTGAGATGAGTCGGTGTCCAGATGACCGAAGTCACGATGGCTCAATTGGTTAGAGCAATGATGTGTTGAGCTGAAGGTCATGGGTTCGAATCCCGCTTGTGACAAAATAGTTAATATGGTCAATTGTGACTGACAAATACATAATGGATTAATATAATTAAATTATTAAATTATTGACAAAAAGTTACTTACTCAGTACTGATCACGCTGAGAGTACATTTGTCTACAGAAAATTTGGACTCTTTTTCAATAGTTAAATAATAGTCAGAAAATTTAGCTCGTTTAATTTCATCTTCCGGCACAATAGTGCTAAAAGCTCCAGTAGTTGTCATTACTTATACAGAAATTTAAAAAAAAAATTAGAATTAACATTAAACAAATCTAATTACCACAACTTACCCCTGGCTTTGACCAACTTTTTACTATGCTGGTTAGTTTGAGAATGGATTTTTTTCAATTTATGCACTCTTTTCCCGTTTTTATCCTCCTTACACAATACTTGAAAATTTATTCGATAGACAGGTGCCTGAAATGTTTTTTAATTATAAAAATGATTATTTTAATCAGATAGATTATATTACAACCGAGTGACAAAATTATATACACACCCCTAATTGATATGATTTTTTAATGTAATGGGTTTGTACTACAAATATTTATTCAAAACACATGAAATAAATATTTTTCTTCATTAAACTTTAATTTTTCAGTAAATAAGAGAAAAAATTATTAAAATACTAAAATTAAACGATTTTGGTCTGCGACAAAATTATAGACACATGGAATAAAATCAATTTAAAACAAGGTTGTAATATTGTTATAATATTTTGTGGTATTACCACTCAGTTTTATTATTTCCAGTAATCTTTCTGGAATGGTTTTGTACATATTTTGAATAAAATCTTGAGGCAAATTAATCCAGGCAGTGCTGAAAGCTGTTTTAAGTTTGTCGACAGAGTTGTACTGCTTACAGTCTTGATATACCATCCTTGATAATTTTCCCCATACATTTTCTATAATTTTACAATTAAGGTTTTCAGTTGAGATAAAAAAGTCAATGGCATGAGCGGGATTCGAACCCACAACCTTCGGCTTGATACGCCGCTGCTCTACCACTTGAGCTATCATGACCTCATCGGGGGTTCGAATCCCGCTCGTGCCATTGACTTTTTTTATCTCAACTGAAAACCTTAATTAATTGTAAGATATTAATTGGTCAATCGGACCTCGAAACTAGTGAATTTTCTATAATGTTCAAGTCTGGTGGGAGTGCAGGCCATTCAAGTTTTTCAATGCTGTTCTGTGAAAACCATTCTTTAACAATTTTTGCATTGTGTATGGGTGCGTTGTCGTGCTGGAATGTTGGAGTCCTTTCGCATAAATCGCTGAAACTAGTTTTTTCTTTGTCCAGTAATTTCTTGTAATATTCCGAATTGACTTTTTTTGGAAGAAAACAAAGATTCCCTTTTTTATTACACCCAATACACCCCCAAATCATCAAAGATCCACCACCCATTTAGCGCCGTGATAAAATTTTTTCTTCTTTAGTTAGATCATGAAAGTAGTATGCATATCTGTCTGGGCCATCCAAATTGAATTTTTTTTTGTCAGAAAAAATAACTTTTTGCCAATAATCTTAATTTTCCAAAATTTGGTTTTCAGCAGATTTGACACGGGCTAGTTTATGGTGGGATTTCAGAACTGGTTTGCGTTTCAGTTTTCTTCGGACTTTGTTTTCAGTTTTTTTTAAGGAATCTGAACCGTTCAAACAGAAACATCAACACCCACCTTCTCTGCAATGGCTTTTGCAGTCGGAAAGCTGTTTGAAGCAACGCGCAGGTGTGCGATTTGTCTCTTCTGTTCAAGGAAGGTGGTCTTCCAGAGCCATGCCCTCTTCCGTAGTCTTCACCTAGTCGTGTTATCTTCGAAACCAATGAAAAACTTCGTTTTATGCGTCGGGCGATATCTCGGTAGCTCATTCCATCTTCATTGAGCAGGTGAATCAACCAGCGCTCCTCATCAGAAAATCTTTTTCCTTTGGGCATTTTAAAATAACTTTGAATTGCTCCAAATGAACTCACAGTAATCGCTTTACTGAGGCATGGTACAGTGAATACTGAATAAACCTTTGGAGTTATAAAATAAACCTAAACAAAATGTGTGTCTAAAATTCGCAGCTAAATCAAAACAATACTATTTATTGAGATGTACATTTTTATAAGATTATCAGATCAAGCCATTTCCAGAGTTAATTTTATTATAATATCATGAACATTTTTTTTTTTTTTTTGCCTTATGGTCTAGCACATTGGCCAAGTCTCAAAACTTCAAGATTGAAATGTATACTTTTAAATGTATACTTTGTAGGTAAAAGAGAGTATAACGGACATTGAGGTAAGAAGAGGGATAATATTAGAAGTTAGAGTGTTGTAGAGGGACTCTCGGTTGATGGAGATATTGGGACAGGCTAGTAAAATATGGTTGGAATCAGCTATGCACGAGGAGTCGCAGGAACAAAAAGGAGAGACGAGGATATTTATTTTATAGAGGTGGGAGGGAAGACAATTGTGGTTTAGGCGAAGCCGAGGAGGTGAGAGAATGGCGAGGACTATTGTAAGATCGGAACCAAGGGAAGGTAGGAATGATAGGTTGGATGAATTTATAAAATTTTCCATTTGTGCTGGCGGAGTATTCGTTTTGCCAACGGAGCCTGCAGTAACTGTTTATGTGGGCTCTTAGATCTCTAGGGGAGATAATAGAGCAGGGAATGCCAGCGGAGGCCGCAGATTTGGCCAGCCGGTCCGCTTCATCATTAAATTTGATGAACAATATTCTAATGGCAAAAGAAATAATTTTTGACTGTTGAAATCATGATTTTTTTAATGTGTCTATAATTTTGTCACTCAGTTGTATTATTTATACATTGTTTAATTTTTTTTTTATGATTTAAGAAATTATTTATTTATTTATGGATCGAAATCCACTATAAAAATATAGCACATTATTGGTAGAATTTTGTAATTGTAAGCAATCAGAAGGAGAAGCGATTATGGAATAGATTTTCAGATCATCAGCAAATAATAAAAATTGAGCAGAAGGAAGAGCAAGATGGATATCATTAATAAATAAGAGAAATAAAACTGGTCCAAGATGAGACCCTTGCGAGACTCCCGAAATGATAACTTACTGAAGATTCTATTGATAATGCAGCAAAGTCTATAGTTTTTCTTGCTCGTTTCTCTTTTCTAACTTGTGTTATCATTTCCCTCCAATAGCTGTTTACTCTGCTCAGTGTTTGGTATGAACTCTCAGGCAACTGGTGAATTATTTTCCTGTTCACCCAAATTGGTAGCATTTGGACCTTTTGAGAAAATTTACAGCTTATTATATGTTTAGATCAATCTAATAAATACTTAATTGTTCAATTACTCTGTCTGGGTACAATGTACTTTGCGCTTTTACGCTAGTTGTTTCTATGTCGGTTGAAATTTTAGCCCACTGCTGCTGTAATCGTGTAAGTTCTAACTTTGCTTTTGCATTTTGTCTTGGACCTAAAAAAAATGTTTAGCTTCAACTGTATTTTTTTTTTTTAATTATTGGCAATGTTTAAACATTTCACCTAAAAAAATATCGATCAATCGTCCACCTTTCATCAATCCTTCTGATGTTATTATTTGTGTATCTATTGAAGTTTTTGATGGATGCTTTGTTTCTACTGGAGGAGCTGAAGCTGAATTTTGAACAGTTAATTTCTTCCTATCTTTTTTTGTGAACTTCCTTTTCTTCCTTCTAAATTTTGCATTCAATCTGTTCTCAATTTTTACCAATTTTTTGCGAGCTTCCTCTAGCTTTTTGTCTAGAATAATAAGGGGAAAAATCAATACAGCTGAGAGCCACTTACTTGTACACATACCATTTTCTAATTCCATTGCTATCAATTCTTCCTTTTGCTTCAAAACATTCACGCCCATTTGGTATATACTTTCTTGAAGGAGACTTCCACCCATATGTAACAGACCTTGAATGTCAATTTATAATTTATTCCATTTTCATAGCTTACAACTAAAACACCTACTAATAAAAACTGGAATCTGTTGATAGTCTGGTAAAGACTTAAACCAATTGACATAATACCTCCTCATTTTAACTAAATGTTCATCTGATAAACTTCTGTTATGGTCGAGTGGTTGAATATCGTAAGAACATTTGGCATTTCTACAAACAATTAACATTGAGATTAATATTCCAATGCAATCCACGATAATACTAAAACTTACTGTTCTTTACTGTATGTGAGATCTTTTTCAGGTGAACCAATGAAATAGACCAAGTCAATCACATGAACACCGTCTTTTAAAACCTCAAACAATCTTGTGCAGAATTTCAATTTATTGATCCATGATGCTTTAGAATACCAATCTTGAACATAGCAAATATCGGTGTTGATTCTTTGTAGTTGCTCAAACGCAATGAAAGGACGCACTGTAAAATAAATTAATAAAAAAAAAAAAATCAGAATTATAAACTATAATAACAGATTGTTCAAATTAACTTACAATTCTTTTCATCTTCTTTCGCTTTTTTTAATACTTCATGATTCATGTCTGAAACATTTTTTAAAACTGAGAGACAAATTGGATTGTAATAAATTGTAATTATAGTTAATATTTTATCTCAACCAGGACCTTGTATAAAATGAATAATTAATTTAAAGACGTAACTTGGTCAATTGACCAGTAAAACATAAATAGATTTATAATAACAATGATTCTCTTGGGCCAAAGCCTGCGCAGGTGCCCCTTATGCAGAGAAAGGTTGCTTGATGTGTCCCACATACTGGAAACATGTCATGCCTTGGCTCCCTACAGGGAGCGTGTAGGCATACCAACCTGAAAATGGTACTCGAGCACTGCAGCGGGTTTCTGGTTCCCCTGTTCCTCTTTTTAAGGGAAATTGGTTTTTTTTATTGTATGTAATATGTCTTATGTTTTGTGTGCCTATAGGTTTTGTCTGAGTGCATGTATTTATTAGCGTGAATGGCGAGGGGTGAGAGTGATATATAAGTCATCATCGCCCCTCGAACGTTGAGAGCGTATGAGTGTGTGTCGACGGTGAATTATTTATAAAAGTACTCCATTGTCCTGAATCTAGATTAGTTTGAGAGTTTGAGTATAGGTCGGTGGAGGAATATCAAATACTCCACTGACCAAACGGAATGAGTGTACTGTATGGATGTTTTTTCTTTTTTTTTCTGGTATTGGCATTATAGCCATCAACCATGTGACCCTCTTGCCGTGTGCCGTAGAGAACCCCAGTACAGAACCCCTATGAAAGCCAGTACTTCTCCCTAATTATTACTTCCAATTAAGCTTTTCTTTCCGTCTTAGTTATTACCAAGGGCTGACTGCCTCCGAAGGATGTGTATGGATGTATTTATGTGTATGAATGTAGTGTTTGAAAGTGTAAATAGAATATAGACATAGTTGGGGGCTGAAATGACCTAGATGTCGGAAGCCCCAGTAAAAAAAAAAAAAAAAATGATTGTCCAAGAAGATCTTGGACAAGAGCATGATGTCCCCCAGAAAATCCAAACTGAAATGGTCATTTATGGTTGACACACAGGCCCTTAATTTTGGGGAGAAGCCCACATATAAGTCCAGCAAGCATAAAAAGGTAGCTCAATGTTTCCAGTTTAAATGAGAATGTGAGTGAGTGTGTCTAAGTTAAAAATGATGTAAATGGCTGAAATGATATTTTTGTCGATAGCCCTGTTGCATATAAATAATAATAATTATCTTGCAATAGTTGTAGTGGACTATAAAAAGTTTTGAAGTTAAGTAGTTAATATTCTGTGACAATAAATATTTGAGAAAAATGAAGTTTACTTTTTACTACGAAAACTAACCACTAGAAAGGCAGCAGGGGCAAAGAATGAGTATAATATAGTGAAAACATATAAATTACTAAACTAACAGGTTCAACAGCAGTGAAGTTGGCAAAAAGCTGAAACATGCCTGGCAGATCAATCAGCAAAGGTAGGCAGAACTAACTACAAGTTCATCGCCCAACAGACCCTATGAGAAAAAAAATAGACATTTTCTTGGCTATTAAATACATTTAAAAAAATTACAAAACATTTTTCTTCTAAGATTTTTTTCTACAAATCTGGGAGATGGTGCACATGTAGTTCGATAGAAGCTAGCTAATCAAAATAAAAATGTAAAATTCAAAACATGGAGATTGTACAAAAATTATGCTATACTAGCACTTCAAATCTATTCATTGATTTTTTATGAGGGTTCGCAACAGCAGAGGTCACTCTCAGGATGCCAGTTTAAAAAAAAGAAGAAGAAGAGCATTTGTAAGGACACCTCCCCCACTATTTATTGATATTCTTAAAATATATTATATAATTAAATACATTCCATATTTAAATAATTGTGTATAAATATAGAATTCTATCAAAATAAGCTATACATTTACAAAAAAATTCAATTCTATTCCGAATTGTAATTAACACAAGTTATAATTTGTTTGTATAAATCTGTTTTGGGTTTCTATAGAAACCAAGAACAAAATTTTATTACTGTAAATTAACCACCAATTGGCCCATCGCAATGAATAAGTGGCTTAATACAGATGACATTTCGAACGAAATCAATGAGATAACACGACGAGAAAAAGAATTGATCACCAATGACTTACAGGAATTAATTAATTTGATGGGAAGACGGAGGTATGTTGAAAATATCAGTATTTTACATATTAGGTTCAATTGAAATTCAATACTACAGGTCATACTCAGACTTGAGCTCAGCGGGGAATTTCAATCGTATAACTGAAGATGCCGACAGTTTCAACTTTGACATATCACCAAGTACATCACCTTCGGATCTTTCCATAAACGATTTGCTCACAATGGATTTAGCGTCCATTAGACAAGAGTCATTTTTATCTGAGACTAGTGGAGACAACCAATGCTCTTTTCATCATACGTTAGCCTTACAGGAAGAGGTGATTTATATACCATTTTAAGCATTTGTTACATTGATTAAAAAATTAACTTAAGTTAAAACTTAACTAACTTAAGTTAAAAAATTAACTTTCTAACTCCTTATTTTAGAGGATAAATTAAGGATAAACTGCTGTAATTAATGGAGAATCAGCTTGCAATTTTCCATTCAATCATATGCAATGACTTATTTGTAAAAATTGTAAACATACAACATTCTATTAAAAGACTGTTTAAAATAAAATGATTTTTAGGCAAAAAATTCAATTAGATTTCATTATGTTTTCTTGAAGGCAACTTAGTTAACATTTCAGTTCGTAAATAAATGTAAATAAAAGTTGACCTCTTTGATCATAATAAGAATATTTTCAATAATTTGGAAATTAATCTGATCAAAAGTTTTTAAAGAAATAACGTAATCTTTGCGTTGATATAATTTGTTTTTGCTCTATTTGAGATTAGTTTATCACAAAACAAAACAACCATTGAAAAGACTTCAAAGTCAAATTGTGGTTGACTGTAATAATGATATCGTACTTGGATTTTTTCATTATTCAGTCCAAATGACGAGAAATTTAATCTATTTTAAAACTGACACCTCACATTTCTTGCTCTTTAAAAGCAGATGTTTAAATAAAAAGGGTTAACAATTAAGAACATACCTTGTTTGGTTTTTGTTTTTTTCTAGTCGAATAAGAGAAAATTATTTAAAAATTGGGAATATTTTTGCACATTACATACACATCTGTTTATTTTTAAAACAATGATTCATAAATATTTAAACTTGCCGAGCATCTGAACATTTTTTTCAATGTGAAAATAATTTTTGGTCATAATTCGTGAGTTTGAGTTTCAGTTTTCTGTAGGTGTCAGGCTTTTTAATAAATTAAAGATATAATATTTTTTCCATTTTTAATCAGAAATTATCTATGATGATGATAATGGAAAGCTACGAAGCAGGGATTTTGTTTTTCTAGCCCTGCAGCTTTCTGGCTTATTCTACATTTCTTAGGCCCTTACTTCAGTTCGATTAACTTGATGTATCTCTTAAGAAGTAGGTCTTTGGCACAGTTTTTTTTTTTCTTTTTTTTTTCCTTGATATCTTACATTATGCCTCCATTGAGCTTTACTTCATATTAAAAAATAATATGGATGGTAATTTCTCCTCACTGCATAACCTACTAATATTGTCATCATTGAAAATATGCTGTAGGTGTTTTCCTAGATATTGGTGACCAGGTAATCACTACCCTTTATAGTGTGGCGGATGCCGAAATGGCAAAGAAAAAAAAAAAAATCACTACCCTTTGTTTTACCCTCTCTAGCTGTAGCAACGTGTTTGCCAGTATTGGTGAGGGTTATTTAGTCTAAGTTTTTTTTTATTTTTTATTTTTTTTTTTATTGGCCTTATGATCTTGCATATTAGCCATAGTACGAATTCTTGTGTGTTCAAATTGGGGGTTATCGGGAAAAAAGGGCCAGAGGCGACGGTGGGAATCGAACCCAAAACCGCGGCGTGAGAGTCTCTCATGCTAACCACTCGGCTACCGCGGTCCCCCCCCCTAAGTTTACTGTTGATGATGGTTGTTGGTCTGAGAGTTGGTAAACACATGTTGAACTGAATCTGTCTACACTCATGAGTTACCCAATAAGTATAACACATTGGCACGGTTTTGCAAATCCTCCTCTGGCTAGTTTCTTTGCTTTTTCATTACCCGCATTGTGTCCTGCCACTCAAGATATTTTCAGATTGTTTCCCCAGATTTTGAAGATTCGGGATGCATTCACTATTTTAGAGAGTTATTAGATATTTTAGATAGTCATTTTTATGTGCTAGTTCTTTTATGGCTGCTTGATTTTATTAGAACTTTTTGTAGGTGTAATCTCTTTTAAGTTTTCTAACGTGATTTAACTTGAGTTTACTTGTGTTTGGCACCTCCAGAGTTTGTTTATACATGGTCTTGCAGATCCTCTTCTGACCAGTTTCTTCGCTTTTTCATTACCCACGACTTCTTTTTGTCTTGGCACTCAAGATATTGTCGGGTTGGTTTCCCCAGATTTAGAAGATTTTAGATGAATTCACTATTTTAGATAGGCCTGAGAGTCACTCTCAGTTACTCTTACAACTCATGTCGAGAGGCGTGGTTGTCAATCCTTTAACCTGAAGATGAGCTTTAAGCTTGAAACCCAGAACATTGAGAACAACAAAATGTGATTAAGTTCCAACTTTTCAAAAAAAGATTAAACATCATACTCGCCTCATATTCATCATTTCTTGCACTTTTTATGTGCTAGTGCTTTGTCAAATGCTTGGTGATCTTATGAGAATTTTTAAGACACAAGCAATAATACATGTATTTCATCCTGAAAGATCAAGGTGTACTATGATTGCTCATAGTTTGGGCTTGCACAGACTATACTTGATCTGATTCCTTCATTTGTTTTGAAGCCATATGGTTTCTTCGGTCGGTTGAGACTTTATAGGATGCTGCAAAGGATGTTTCTGAGATCATATAGTTATTTAGTCAGTCCCCGTTTCTAGGAATGAGTAAATGGGAGGATGGTCTAACTACTACAGTTCATGCCCCTGCAGGCCTCTAGATGTCTAAAAGCTCCAATCTTATCATTTAAATTGCTAAAGCATGGCTTACATTGTTATGCTATATTTGTCTAAAATTGAGTAGTTTTTGCAAATGTTTGTCAGTTTTAAAGGAAACAAGTCAAAATATCTTAAGGTAACTTGTGAACGTGCTAAAAGCTGCTGTACAACAGAGTAAGATGTAGTCTCAACGTGGCCATCTGGTTGTCACCCCAAGAGGTTGGGCATAGCCTTCAAGGATGTTTTGCTTCATATTTATTCTTTTAAAGAAAGAAATAAATGTTTGAGGATTGAAGAACCTCTTGCAGTTTTGAATAAAGGCGGATGGCTGTTTTGACGCTACGACACTAATGGCCAGTTCCATCATAGTAGTCAGAGAGCACTGTCGTGAAACAGTATAAACACTTACAGTCTGTCAGCTGGCAAATTCCAAGTGTCTTCAGATTTGTTTTTAATTTTTGCAATCGGGAAGAAGTTCGTTTAACTCAACAGCAAATATTAGGCCAAGGCTTGGAATTCGTCGGGCCCGGGGGAGAAGAATGTCTTTTAAACCGTGTTACTGTAGGGGCGAGAGTATCCCAGTCGAGTCGTTGGCACGTTGAGCAAAAGTGAAGAAAAAAAGCTTTCTTTCTTTTCACCGAGTTAAAAGCTACAAACGTAGCGATTATCCTAGGAGATTTCCTCGATTCGATCTCAGGATAGGCGATTCGATTAATCCAAGATGAGCAAGTACACCTACTCGACGGCCAATCTCACAGACAAAGAGCTGAAGGACCAGGGTAACAGGCATTTCAACATGAGGAAGTACGAGGATGCAGTTATATGCTATTCGAAAGCCATAGTAAGTTTTTAATCTCCAAGAAGCTATTACTCAATTTCTAAAATAATACAAAAACTGTTATAGTACTTTTTTTTTTTTTTGTTAAATAGCGTTTCTTTTTCTTCTTCAAAACTGATCCAAGTATAGCTTCCAAGTAAAAACATTAATTGTAACATGTGCTGTTAGAAGATGGCTGAATTAATGTTCAAGAAATGTTATCAGCTGTTCTCTGTTAGTCATTCCGTTATCTTTGTCCTCGCTTTGATTTTGATCTAAGAGATTCCGGCAAAATATTAGTGTTAGATGTAGATGTACGTTCGAGCTGTAATGTACTGCGTGCTTTGAGAGCTACTGTATCCCATGTTCAGTGCTTACAGCACACCAGTGCTAGTTAAAGTTCATCAAGAAATTAGATTACTAGGCATGGTTTCAGTGGTGAATTTCTTCTACAGTTACATTGGTAACTGCTTCTTTGCTCTCTGCACATGCTATGTTGCGTTATACCAATATCCTTCATATGCCCATTCAGTCTGCAGTGTCCTGTCAAGATTTGACGTTTTTCCCTGCTTCTTTTGTTGCGTTATGTTGTTTCTTTTCTTCCAAAATTTTCTAGAAGTTTCTCGGATTTTTATGTATTAGTGGTAACTCTCCACCAGATGTTCTTTAGTATAAGCCCCCAGTTTTGAAAATCAAAATCTATTTTTCTATAAATCTTAGCGTTCTTTAGTATACCGTTCTAGACTAGATTTTCTCTAATTTAAATAGAAAATAAAAAAAATGAGTTAGGTAAGGTTCAATAATCCACCCAAAAAAAGTGGAGGCTCATATTAAAGAAACTGACTAGTGAGAAACTTTAGTATAAGCTCCCACTTACGATTATGCAGTCTGATCATTCTGGTTCACTTCTTTATCAACACCTTTTTCAATATCACAGTAACAGTTATGCAGTATTCGGATTGTAACAGTCTTTTACAGACTTGAGGAAAGCCATAAATGGGTCTGTATGCCCAAGCTGCACTTATCTTCTGCCAGGTGGTCGTAAACGTGCTTAACCTGACAGTGTGAATCCCTCTTTTGACGGCCATGTAGACAATCTGTGTAAATATGCTAAACTTGTAGGACTCGAAGTGGACTGAATAAATGACTGATTTGTGTTCAAAATTCAGAATTGTCAGTACAAAATACTGTATTCATGCCGTTAGTGAGAAATAATTTTGGTACCGGGTTGCACATACTTCAAGATAATAGGGAGAAGCGTTGCTGCACCTCTTGCTATTGGGGCAAAGTTCTAATAAGAATTCTCTGCTTCTAAGAAGGGAAACTAAACTACTTTCAGAAAACTCATTTTGAAGGAAAAGGAAAAAATTATCTACACACAACATGAGGGTGGATGTAAATAGATTCAACCGGGATGAGTTGGAATACAAACTGTATATCCAGAGCATAGAGATGTAGATGAGTTGCATAAAAGGGTACGAAGGCTGCTTAAGTTGGAAGCTGAAGGCAGATTCGCCTCACCCGTACACCTTCCCTCGAATACGGGAGAAGAACTGAGCGTATGTTCGGGAAAAATTGAAACCCTTAGACCAAAAATGATTGAGGAGTTCCCAAAGGGTAATAGAGCGGACTTCAAGAAAATAGATGCCAAGTTACAGGTTGGTTTGGACCTGTTGGTCATACAGAATCAGTTTTCCTATAATCCAGGAAAAAACATCCCTAGGGGAATTTCAAACAAAGAAGGTCTTGCCCTATTCAATACTGGGATATAGTGACATTCATGGTAACAATCTTGCCAACATAGTAGCCACATTAGCCGTCTTAGAAGACATCTGGATTGACCGAGTTTCTGGGGAAGACTTCCTCGTATGCCAAGAATTATGAAAAATTGGCATAACGAATGGTGTGACTTATGCTCTTGATTTTAGGTTTATATGTATGTGTGCCAAACTCTAATGACTGTTGAATAATTTTATAGACTTAATCAATTTAGGGCTTTTGTGGTGTTTTGGGCAGTAATTGAAGTTTGCGAATTGCTGAAGTGTGACTACACAAATCAAGAGTTCTAACCCTTAGGTCTGTGGCACCTATACGGCCCTCCTTTGCAATAGGAATTGTGTTATTTATTTTTTTAATGGTTAAATTGTGTAAATAATTGTTTGTCATTAAATTGTTTTTGGTTTATTGTATTTACATCTGCTGAAAGAGAAAACGAAACAAAGACAGATAACGATAATCAAGACAAATGTTAAATTTTTTGTAGAGTAGGCAGTAATATCCTTACAATTTCCATTTAGGCATTTGAAAAACTTTAATTATTAATTGTAATGTAACAATTTTCTTGAAATTATGATATTCTAACGCATTGAACACTACAAACTGCTTTTACATAAAAATATTTTAGTTCTTATTTTATATGAACAACAATGATTATACTGATTATCTTCCATTGCCTGAAAAGAAGTTAGAAAATCCTTATCAGTGTATGATTAAAGCAAAAAAAAAAACCTTATAAAACTAAAGCTGCTAAAACTAGTAACAAAATGTTTATATTATATTCAAAAACAAGAAATTTTGGAAGGAGCTGAAACATTAATTTATTATGAAAATAAATAATATTTCGATGATTTTGAAGGAACAATAGAAGAAAAAAATCTTTATTCAATTGGGTATGAACTTGGTTTGAAACAACAAACTTTTTTTTTTTAAATTTACATGTATAATTTACAAATGGAATGTGTTATATTTACTTGAAAGGATTAAATAGTTTTATAATAGTTTTAACATTTAACTTAAAGGATTAAATAGTTTTATAATAGTTTTACCATTTATTAACTTAAATTACACTACTAATAATACATAATTACTAATCTAAAATTCTCATTCAATATTCCCTGATTCTAATTGTTATAGGTAAAATTAAAAATTTTCTCATAAAATATACAGTAAAATCTTGATAGTTGTTGAGAGCAGTTTTTTTTGTGTGCGCACGGCTCACCGCTCGTGGTTCGATCTATGGAACGAGAGCAAACGCTATCGCTCGCTAGGGTGCTCCAAGAGAGTAGCGTGTTACTCCACTCTAGGCCCGTCAAGCCTTTTAGGGGGCAGGTTGCCTGGGCTTGACGGGTGAACACTCTCTTCTTACTTTCTACTAACTCTGAACGGGGAGGTTTGGGAAAAGATACAATTCTGACAGAACAATGAAGTCTTTTTTTGGCTGAACATTCCCCAACATGTTCCATCAATTAATTCTTGCTCAATTAATATACAATTCATGAATAAATCTCTATCCCTTCTTATAACTAACAACTCTCTATTCCTTTAAACAATTAATAAAGAAAACTTATAAACTGAATGACTATTTCTGTATACAAGCAACGCTCTTATTCCCGTTAGCAAATCCTTATTACTAGGGGTTTAATTATTGGGGTCGTTTTACTTAAGATTAGGCCGCAGCCCAAAATCGCCCAACTGTTCTCCAAATCTCCCGCAAACCGATTGACAAAACTTGTTCTCACAGTACTGGAATGCGTGCACCGATCTTGACGGTTAGGTGGTTCAGATTCTGCTGTGTTGACTCTGTTGTCCTCTCTGGCTCCGGCTGTCATGGCCCAACCAGTCTCCTGCCCTCAGACTGCTCTTTAGACTTCTCTCCTAACGTCTCTCTCGACTTCAGCTCCTTCTCGCCTATTCCTACGGGCTGATTGCGACAGCTCTCTGCTGACCGCCTCTCTTTTCAACTCCTCGTCGTCTCTTCACTGCGGACTCCCGGACTACGGACACTACTCAGCCTTTACTCAAACTCTTGACTCCGATTGTGTTTTTGTCTCAATCCGTTCAGGGAGGAGGTGGGGAACAGTTACGCTTAGGAAATACTGCTAAGCTTCCGGGTGACTTGACTGCCCTTGTCCTCTCCAGGTCATCAAGCTATTCCGGAAGAGTCTAGGCATTAGCTAATCCTGGGGTTGAGCAATAAGGCCACTCGTCAGCACAACAGTCAATTTTTCTAGGGCGATTGCCCAGGATCAACTCACATTTCTCAATTGAAAACATCCAGCTGTTATCATTTCGCCAGCTTTGTTTAGCTGCATCTGGAGTTTTCGAGAAAGACGGGGTTTGCTCCCGAGATTCCAGGCCACTTCCGATTGCCCTGTCCTGCACAATACGATTTCCCAACAATTAGCCGAAATATTCTTACGTCTAATCTTAATATTTATAACAAACTTAATTTCTACAAAACCCTGTTTAAGAGTCCCTTTTGGGAATCTTCACAATAGTTCATATCCTTATATAACATATATCTTAAATATCAAAATAAAATGCTGGACCCTTGAAAAAACCAATGTGTTTCAGTCTCCTCACACTATCATAATGTTTTCCACCTTCAAGGTCGACAAAACATACATTTAAATTGAGTCAAATGAGTCTATTGTGTCCATTGGTGGGTGTTTCCAGGATTTTTTTTTGTGACACCTTATACCACTGACTCAAGATAAACCACATTGCCTAATGCAATGAATATTGCCTACAAAGCATGGAGATAAATAGAAATAAAAAATTGCTTCAGAACTTGTGGTTTCCTAAAGGAAGATGGAAGGCCATGGAGCCAGAAATGGAATCCAAGCCCACATCACATGCCATCTCTCATCACAAAATGAAGAAATTCCCATCACCTGTGAGGACATTGTTAATTTTGATCATGATGAAAATTTAGCTGAAATAGATGACATGGATGGCAAAAAAGACGAAGAACCAGAAGAAATTTCAAGTATCAGTCCTAAAGGGGCGAAATTATTAATTAATCACATACGTCATTTGTTAGTTGAATAAAACATGGATGAAAACGTCTTCGGGAGAATTCATATTATTGAATTAGCAATAGACAGCACATGTTAAAATAATTTTTTAATGCAAACGAAAATTTATCAATATTTTCAAAAATAACAAGTTTATAAAAATAACATATATGTTCATATAAAAAAATTAAAACTTTCGATATAACGGATTTTTCATTTTTTACTCTCGATATACCATAATCTCGATGTAGTGAATATGTCGATATATCATACTTATCCTTCATCTCCTTGAAGATGTGATATATTGTGATTTAACTGTATATGTGTATATATTTTTGTTTTGTGCATTATGAAAACTATTTATTTGAGAAAGTCCTGAGTTTATTCCCCCCCATATATTTCTAATTTTTGAGTAATTGAACTTTTATAAAATACTGGTATATCAATTAAGTACTGATTTTATTTAATCCTTCTCACATAATTTTCAAATGCCCAGAATACAAAAATGAAAGATAAACTGCTAAAAAATCTGAGCAAAGTCGCAAATGTTCCCAAACCAATAAACTTAGAATCTGTTCTAATAAGCCACAATCCAGCAGCATTCAACGTAATCATAGATTTCTAAAGTCGATAAACGTTACTTTTTGATCATCTTCAACTATTAAAATTTAGAAGATGATTGAGCTGAGTGAGTGGGTGCGGGCGCACGGTGGGGGCCTGGTCCTGGTCGGCCGATCCCGTTGGGGTGGACAGGAGAGAGACAGGGCGAGTTAGCCCAGTTTCCTCGAGGACGTGGACTTTTCCAAAATTGTCTCTGTTATTGGTTTTTTATCCACGTCCTCCAAGGAGGACACTGAACAAATAGATGAAAGCGAAAAACCATACGGGTCTTCCTCCTCAACGGGTTTTTCACCGGGGGACCGTGCTCACGATCCCGCTCGACAGTAAAATTAAAATAGAAAACTTCATGGGTAATATGCCAGCATAAACCCCCCCCCCCAAAAAAAAAAAAAAAATTACTCCTGTATTAATAAATAATTAATATTTCAGATTAAAAACCCTACAATGCCGACATATTTTACAAATAGAGCTCTTTGTCATTTGAAGTTAAAACGGTGGGATTCGTCGTGTCAGGATTGTCGTAAAGCTTTGGACATGGATTCATCTCTTGTCAAAGGCCACTTTTTCCTTGGACAAGCCCTGCTTGAAATGGAAAATTATGATGAAGCTATAAAACACTTACAAAGAGGTAAACAAATAATTTTCTTTTTTGTTTTAACCTAGTTCAGTTCCATCTAAATTTTTGGTTTTGTTATACAGCGAATGATTTAGCCAAAGAACAAAAACTGAATTTCGGAGATGATATAGCAAGTCAGTTGAGAATAGCAAGGAAAAAGCGCTGGAATGTTCAGGAAGAGAAAAGGATTACACAAGAAATTGAATTGCTCGTTAGTTAATGTTCTACAGTTCATATAGATTTTTTTTCTTTTTGTAATACGACTTAATACTAAGCTTTTATTTGTTTGTTAGACATATGTGACCAAATTGATCCATGAAGATGCAACGAGGCAAGTAGAAAAGGTGAAACATAGCATGGAAGACTTAAATATGGAATTTGTTCAGGACCGAATCATGGAGATTGAAGCAAAATGTGTAAGTACTTTTAAGCACATTACTGTTAAAAAAAAAAAATTAGTTTTGATACTTTAGATTAAAAGAAAAATAATTCATGCGAGTATGTATGCTATTTTCAAGTGATGATAAGCAGACCAAAATATTTTGTAAAAATAATTAATTTTAATTTACATAAAATAAATTTTATTGGCAGAAATGTAGCATATGTAACTTCATTAAATATTTCACTTAGCTCAGAGTTTACTGTTTTATGGAGTTTTGCGACAATTTTGAATTGACTTTGGCTGGAAAAACTTCATCTAATAGTTAACCCTGACGCAATTAACACTTCAACTCCAGAAACTTTAACATCAAATAAATATTTGTTTATATTATATTTTCAAATGCTAACTGAGCTAATTTATTTGCAGGAAAATAGTATAAGTGAGTTGAATGCCCTTTTTGCCAAAGTTGATGATAGGAGAAGAGTAAGTACAAATATATTTACACTCATACTGCCACAAACACACACACACACACACACATAATGAAATTATATTTTATCATACTGTATGCAATTGCCGATTCAAAAATTAAACAGTAAATGGAGTAGTTTAATATCCATGTAATTTATAATAAATAAATGTACATGGAAAATAAATAAAAATAAATTAAGTCTCCGCTTTTTTCATGTTGGAGAAATACCATGAACTGGTGTATCTCTGACAAATGTTGGTTATTGTCTGGATTAATGGACACATAGCAACGAAAAGCCGCTCTCCAACTTGACTATTGTGATCAGGCCCTCTCACACTCACATAAAACATGATAAAAGAAAGATGGTGGGGGGCTTCAGTGGGCGGGGATGTCCGAGAGGCTTTTGTGAATCTCTTGTGGATGGCCCTAAGAGAACCTGAGCCGGAGACAAGGGATTGTCCTCACCCGATTGAGGATTGGCCATACGGTTGACTCACAGGCACTTGCTTTTGGGCTGAAGTCCGTGCAGGTACCCGTTATGCAAAAAAAAGGTTGCTTGATTTGTCCCAAATAATAGAGGTGTGTATGCCCGGGCTCCATATAGAAAGCGTGTAGGCATGCCGCCAGATTTAAGAATGGTTCTTGAACACAGTGATTGGTTTTGGGTTCCATGTTCTATTTTTTAGGAGATATGTACATACATAGTTACATTCTACATATTTTGTCATTATGTATTTATTGAATGTATTTATTAGTGTGATTTCACCATTACCCCTCCAGCACTGTGTGCGCTTAGGTTTGATGACGGAATATTTATAAAAGTACCTTATCCACCCTAATTTAGGTTAGATTATTATAGTGTGTATATGGAGGAATATCCAGTACTCCACCGACTAATCGGATTGAGTGCAATGCATGAATGTATTTATTTGTGTGACTTGAATTATCCAATTTATGTGGTATTAGGCTAGATTATAGTATGCATGGGTTTGAGGCTGAAGTGGCCTAGCTGTCAATAGCCCCTATCGGAGCCTAACCTGTTGGTTGGGAAGCGACGATCTCTTGGTTATTTGGCTTAAGGGGGATAATAGCAAACCAACCACATAACGGGGTAGGTGAACTCCCCGATGAATTGACCCTAAAGCCTAGTATGCACTGAGATTCTTTGAATCAATTCATGTTGTGGGGCAGAGTTGGGGCTGGCGTAGATTCATTGTTGCGATGCAGCTCCGACTCTGCTCCACGACAAAGAATCGTGTCCAGACCAAGATTCAGTTCACATTCATCAGTGCCTGCGAAAATGACAGGGGAACTAGCTCTCAGGAATTTCCCTTGCTCTTTTTTGCATTGTATGTCGTGAATCCAATCGGACATGCATTAAAAAACGACCACAATGATGGTGGGTTCGGCAAGTATTTCACGGCGGGAATCAGCACGGGAAAAACCTTTTAGACATGTTGAGATTAAATGATGGCGAAGGGTTCAGAATTTTTTTGAGGATGTCCCCGACCGATTCCGAAACCATTTTAATCAAAGTTGGCGGTCAAATTTCCAAGAAAGATACCAACTTTCGGGAATCTATCTCTCCGGCCAACAGATTATCTCCGGTTCCTAGCGAGTGGAGACTCGTATACAAGCCTCATGTACATCTTCAGGATATCAAAACAAACGGAACTGTCCTTTTAAAGTATTTTTTTCAGTTTTCAAACACTGAATTTTTGGGCTAAACCATTCAATGTTTGGCTTTTCAATTCCTGATTTCTATATTCCGTGAATGACACATCCCACAAACACCGATGGGAATGCATGTCTTTGATAAACTGTAATGTCAACTCGGTACTCCACAACATACCTTTATACAAGACACTGTCGAAATCTTCAAGAAAACACTCACTACAATGTCAACTAAACAAATGAAACAAGAGCGCTTGTTCCGATTCACATCCGCATTGGCAAATGTGCAACATCGGATGGGATTCAAAAGAGTCCGAAAATGCTAGCCCGCAACACACCAGATTCATCGCAACAATGAGTCTGGGCAGCCCCGACTGAGGCTAGACCCAGCCGAGACTCTCCGGAGATTCAAAGAGTCGACTCAAAGAATCCCAGTGCTTACTAGGCCTAAGGTCAGCACACGGGGAGTGACAACCTTTCAGAGAAAATCTGAATTAACCCTAATCCTTCACAGTCATCTAATTTAGGCCTGAGCCTTGTCAAACAAATCCTTACATTAATATTATATCAATTATTATAAATTGTGCTCCAACAATAATGCATATTCACACATGATCATAAATACTCTAAATAATCATATTCATAAAGTTTATTTATTTTTTTTTTACAGAGGAGAGATGTTCCAGATTTTCTCTGTGGGAAAATAAGTTTTGAAATTTTAAGAGAACCCGTTATCACACCTAGTGGAATTACTTACGAGAGAAAAGATATAGAAGAACATCTTCAGGTAAAATATTTGATAAATTAACATCAATTTAAGATATGATATTATGTTTTTCTTCTAATAGAGGGTCGGCCATTTTGATCCAGTCACAAGAGTCAAGTTGACCCAGGACCAGTTAATACCAAATTTTGCTATGAAGGATGTCGTAGACAATTTTCTTCAGGAAAATGAGTGGGCGCTTGATTACTGACCTAACATCTATGTCATTCTTTCTAAGAATAATAATTTTTATCTATGTTTATTTGTTAATAACAAGTACAAGTACAAGAATACTATAAAATTCAACAAAAACAATAATTTTATCATTTTTTCATCACAACTCAATTACAATTATAAAGTTTATCTATATGATAACTGTTTTCTATTAAGTGATAAATTTGGGTCGAAATAAAAACCCATGGAACCTGAAGAACATATAGTATTGATATAGTAACATGTAATAAAACATTTAAAGCGAATCTTCAGAAAGCTTGTAAAAATTATACGATGAAATAATTATTACAAAATATTTTACATAATGCTAAAATAAGATTCGTTTTAATATGCACCAATGTCATTTTGGGTCTTAAAAAGTCACTTTCTGGAATATATATCCGAAATTCTATTCCCACAATTTATTATTTTTACATCTGAATTTGGCATGTTGGGATGAAATAATTATATATTCAAAAATACATCAAATTAAAATGAATGCTGAAATATGAACAGCTATCATAGCTATGATATCAAACAAAAAATAAAAGCTGTATATTATTATTTAATGTCTAATTTTATTATTATTATTTTTATTTATTTTTTATCACGTGCAAAGAAAGACAAAAATTATTGTGAAAAAATTATGCTTATAAATTGAAAAAAAAAAAAAAAAAAAATTGCGGTCAGAAAAAAACAAATTACTACAATATACTATGTATAATTTGGTGTGTAATCAGTAAATATAGCAAACTAAAGATATAAAAAAATTTGGCTGATTTAAAATCAAATTAACTGTAACATTCTAAAGCAGGAAAAATATATATGATGTAAATGGTAGTTAGAATATACCTGTTGTATTTTTTATCACAGCTTCAACCATTTACAATGTTGATATTTAATTTATTATCAAATGTCAATCATCAAATTAATTCAATTTCAACTTAAATTTGTTGCACAGAATATCAAAATTTGGGAAAAGTTTTGCTATTTAAAATACTGTGCTTGTTGATTGCATGTAATGACGAGAAACAATTCAAATGAATGCTTCATTGTTTTTAATTTAATTAAATTGCTCATTGTTACAATTTTTAGGAAATTAAAATTAATGACTTGCATATACTAAATGCGATCTGATAAAAGACGTAGATTGCAGGGATATGGGTTTTTACTATAGTTTATAACATAAGGATAAATGAAATTTTCCAAAAGTAAAGAACAAAATTAATGAGATTGGATAAACTAATTGTACATTGTGTTAGAGTTTTGTGTATATACCATGTGAATAATGAGAAGTATCATTCCTATTTTCAGTTTTCATCTATGTAACTATGAAAAGTTGAGATAAATTTATAATTATATTTTGTTGTGATTATTATAATACATATCTTACGTTTCATTGTTTCATTTATACAAGATTTTTTTTGTTATTTTAAATATTTTATATCTATAGTAAAATAAATAACATTTGCTTATTATCAAAGTTTTTCTCAATGTTTTACAATTAAAGTTTAAAGTTATAAATCCATTTAAAAAAAGCTGACAATTGTGTTATTGTACTGGAAGGAAAATGTATAATGATGAGCCCTACAATTTTTTTCCCCTGTACCGTATACATACATTCTTAATTAAAAGCCGAGGTCCCAAAGTATGACCTGCTGAACAGCATAATCATAAATGCCAAGATGGTTGGAACATCCTGACACCACATTCACAAGGGGGCCATTCGCCTGCTTCAGATGCCTGTGAATAAAAACCGTTTGCAAAGCACCTAGTGGCCTTAGAACAGACCACTATATAATAATAATAATTAAATTCACTAGTTTCGTGGTCCGCTTGACTGATTAATATCTTACAATTAATTAAGGTTTTTAGTTGAGATAAAAAAGTCATTGGCACACCAACCTCCCATCTCAACCACACCTTTCAAATTTTCCTCCTTTTTTTTGTTTTTTTTTGTTGTCTTTTGGTTGAGAAGGGAGGTTGGTGTCCGAGTGGATAGAGGTCACGATAGCTCAAGTGGTAGAGCAGCGGCGTATCAAGCCGAAGATCGTGGTTTCGAATCCCGCTCATGCCATTGACTTTTTTATCTCAACTGAAAACCTTAATTAATTGTAAAATAATAATAATACTTGATGTATTTAAAAAAAATAAATAAATAAAATAAAAATCAGTAGATGCTGGCAATCAATAAAATTGTACCATATCCAAAAACTTTGACATATTTAAGATGGAATGAAGGAAGTGTGAGAATTAGTCTGAAAAAAAATTTAACTATAAATACTAAGCGTAAGGGTTTGATTAGAAAAATGTCAGCAGCTAGGTTATTTCAGCCCCCAATGCATGTATTTTTTGAAACCAAACCAACTTGTGCTTAAATTCATACTTTCCTATTTATATGTCATCCACTTAATTAAGTCGATGGAGTACTCGATATTCCACTAGGAGCTTCACACTACAAATTCCTTCACTCAAAATATACACAAGGAAGAAACAAGATATCTGTAAAGTATTGTAACACAATAATACAATAAAACTGCCGTCTCCTCCAAAAATTGGATCTGGAGACCAAAATACTACTGTGCAAGTAATTCTCATATTGGGTGACATCCTACTCAGTGATTCAATGAATACACCCTTCAAGTAAGTGGGACACATCAAGCAGCCTTTCAATACATACATGCTTTGGTCCAAAAGTAAGTGTCCGTGTGTCAAGTCCACAGGGCCTATTCTTAGTCTGGTGAGAATGATTGCTCTTCTTCAATTTAGCTCCTCCGAGGGCTTCCTATTAATTTAGCTGAAAATTTGAAAATTTCTTGGCTGGTCCAGCCGAACATAATAATTTTAATAATTGTCTAAATCTCATTTTTAATGACAGAGAGTCAGATCACAGTCTGGAAATGGGGACATGTGCTGTATAGTTGATTTATATATTTATTATTAATAAGTAGAATACAGTTTTTTTATTTTTTATTGATTGCCTATAATATATTTTTTAAAACATTGATAAACCAAATAATCAATTTCAACTTTTGTTATTGCCAGAGATCAAGGTACAAATAATTGAATCAATGAATGATTTTAGTTTTTTGTTGTGATGTATTAATGTATTAGTGAGAATGGTGTAATGGTAGATGATTTATGGGAGTAAAAGACCACAGCGAGCGAAAATTTTCCCTTATATAATTATGTATATGGTAGATTATCTAAATACCCAGTGAGTGCTCCAAATTACTATTACCGTCCTTGTTACATTTGTCAATGATGATAAGGAATAGTTTAGATATATCAAAGATTAAATTATGATGACAGAAATGGAGAAAGTTAGACCACTTTACAATACTTGTCATGTTCTCACTTTACAAATTATTTTCATTAAAAAAAATTCCAGGTCATGAGTTCAAACCCAGAACTGTTAAGGTGAAAAATGAGTTTAAGAAATGGTGTAAATTTGTACATGCAAGCACATGTGCATGTGTGAAATTGATTAATCATGTGTTCAAACTCGGTAGTGAAGAACAAAAAAGATTCGTAGACATCATCTCAAATCAATCTGTAAAGAACCAACAATCGTATCTTCACACAGGTTCTTTCTAACATTATAGTTTAAAAATGGGCTGATTCATATCTAAAAAAAATTGTACATGCATAAACAAAAACGCTAGTAAAAGTAAAAAAAAGAAAATAAATAGTTTATATAGATATACTATAAAAAATTGTTGATTTCAAACTGTATTTATACAGCATATTTATTTTAATGCAAACAAATTAAACAAGATTAGAAGTTTTATTAGAGCATTGAATTAGCTGGTTGATAAACTACATCGCTGAAGTTTAATTAAAAATTATTTTATTATGATGGTTTGAAATAAAATTCACCAAAACACCGAAAATCATTTAGTCGGTAGAATAAATAGTTACTTAAATTTTAATCTATCCTTAAATGATTTTCCAGTTTCAGTGAATTTTATTTCAAACCGTCATAGTTAAACATTTTGTTATTAAAATCCATGGATTTCTGATCTTGTTTAGTTTTGATGACATTAAAATTTTTATTAATATTTTAATTAACAAATATAAAAAACATACATATAGTATAAAATAAACAACAATCGACAAGTGTCGTTTGTCGACAAGTGTCCTTTTTTTCGTTGAGTGTATAAATAAAACTACTAGAAATAGAGACAAAATCAACATCAATGCACTGCACAAGGAATAACTATTTCTGTCAGGTACTAATTAGTTTCTTCTTTTGTGATATTTGAATGTAGTTCCTTTTCAGTCATTTGTTCATCAAAAGTAATCTTATAACACAAATGAAACTTAAACACAAAAATTAATCATTCATTAGAATATATTAATCTGACAAAGTATGATGAACTGGTCGCAACTAAGCCTAGTTGGTATAAGGTATATCAAATAGATAAATGGAAGTTCATTAGTTTTTGTTAGGCTTATTATTACTATTAATTAAGGTTTTTAGTTGAGATAAAAAAAGTCAATGGCACGAGCGGGATTCGAACCCACGATCTACGGCTAGATACGCCGCTGCTCTACCACTTGAGCTATCGTGGCCTCGATCCACTCGGACACCAAATTCCCATCTCAACCTACAAACGTTCGAATTTTCCCTCTTTTTGCCATTTTCAAATGTCATGTAAACAGGATTGGATTCTCAGCGACTTATGAAGTGGCCACGGAGAGCTTTAGTGAAGTGTACTTCTTTTAAATCATTAAATTCACTAATTTCGTGGTCCGCTTGACCGAATTAAGGTTTTTAATTGAGATAAAAAAGTTGTCGTCGAGAATCCAATCCGATTACACAACATTTGAAAAATGGCAAAAAGGAGGGAAAATTCAAAAGGTGCGGTTGACATGTTAGTGTCCGAGTGGATCGAGGTCACGATAGCTCAAGTGGTAGAGCAGCGGCATATCTAGCCGAAGATTGTGGGTTCGAATCCCTCTCGTGCCATTGACTTTTTTATCTCAACTAAAAACCTTAACTAATCGTAATATATTAATTGGTCAAGCGGACCGGTCCACAAAATTAGTGAACTTATTATTACTGTGGAGAGAGAAAGTGATTTCTTATCATAGAACATCTAACAAAATGTGCTTTTGTAACTTTAATCTTTAAAATGGTCATTTACCAAATTAGTATTTGTACAGTAATAATTAGTACAAATGAATATGGTTGTAATAATATAAAAATATTGTACCAATAATTCTTACAGCAAAAGTGCTTTTTTCTTCTGTAATCTTTAGAAATGACCTCTTACCAAATGATTTACGAAAAATATGACAACCTATTATAGCAGTGTTATTACAGTTGTTCCATCATAACTCATAAAACAGAGTGGTCAAGTATAAACTTTTATGAGTCCATATAATCGTATAAGCATACCATCTTGAATCATATATTTCAGAAAAAGTTACAATGGTCAGATCTGTATTAATTTTACATAGAATAATTTTCCTCTTTTGCGCCTGTAGATCTTTTTATTCGCTTTAGTAACTTCTGCTATAATAGACTTAGTACAAGGAGATCGTTTTAGCTTAGATGGTGGACTGAAATGAATACATTGCTTATATACTTTATTTACATTTTTTTCATCTATACATATAAAACAATACAGGAAAGAAAATAAAACAACACTTTTCTCATTTAAATTCTATGACAAAAAAAGTATTAAATAAACCATGTCAGTTATTATACATTATTTTCATTTTGGACATCAACACAGTTTATCTACTATTTCTTAAAAAATCTAACAGTAAAAAATATAGCACAAAGATTTGAAAATCTGTTTGAGTAATTTTGTAGTTATCACAGTATGTTCAAGCTACATACCTGAAAAAATTGAAAATGTTTAAATTTATTGGTGTTATTTTTACTGTATATATTTATTATATAGAAAATTGTGGTTGATAAAATAACATCATAGGATATATTCTAATTTGCTTATAAATTGCAGCCTACTTATTGATTAATCATCAGAATAAATTATTTTTTTCTTTACAAATTCTCAATTCTTTGTACTTGTCGAAAGAAAATACATTAAGTTTTGGATTGATTTATCAGTTTCCCTTTTGTATGGAAAATCAAAAATTAAAAAAATACAAAATCTAAATTGCAATTTGCATATATATAGATTCAAATGTCTCATTTTATTATAAATAAACAAGCTCTAACAATTTCAGCTTTTGGTTCATGTGTTCTAGGGGATATTTATTAACTTTGTATTATTCAATGGCGACTAAATATTGTTTTATTTTTCTCTCAAAATTGTGACGTTAATGTTGAATTCTTAGAATTCATGATAAAAACATTGTGTTTATTACAACTATAGCACAATATTATTTATAAATCATTTATAACATATTTTTCACTTAATTTATTTAATTTATCATAGTTTATAAATTACTTTTATTTACACATGCTGAGTTTAGACAGAAAAACTCCTTGTTAAGGAGCATTTCTAACCCCCATCCATAATTTTTGAACAATTAATATACAATATTTTATACAGGGAGAGTTTTAAGGCATGTTTCTCCCGGAACGAAGTATATAAAATTGAACAAATTCACAATTGTATATGCAGTTGCATTACTTCAAAAAAGAATACAGCGTAACAAATTAAATATAAAAATAAATAACACTACTATTTACCAATAATAAAAATAAATTTCACCTGTAAAAAGGTGATTAAATAAAATGAGTTGTTTCCTTATATTTTCCATTATAAAATGTGCTCTTAATCATTGCCACATTGAAGTAGCAACCTTTTATAAACAAAAATAAGTATTTTCTAAAAGGTTGTTTATATAAAATAATTTTTTTAAACTGTCATGTAGATCATTTTAATAAAAACACTTAAACTTGAAATAAATAAACGTAAATGCTTTTGTCTCTCAACTTTTTCTTCTTCTTTAGAAATTAGCACACACAAACACAATTTTTTAAATTGATTTACGTATATGTAAAAATTTGATTGTAATCATAAATTAATTTTATATGAATAAAATAATTGATGTTTGTATTAAAATAGTGTATTTTCTTAAAAAGAGTATGAAATCGTACTTCTGCATTTCACATATTGGTGTTAAATGTATGATTTATATATTATATACGAATAAATATATTAATTATTATTATTCAACATTCGTCATAAAAAAACAAAATGTATTTAATAACAAAAATTATTACAGAAAAAAGGAGGAATTAATTTATATTTCTATTGCAACTTCAAAGAATGATTTTATTTCATATTTGTTTTTTTGTTTTGTAATTTATATTTTATTTAAAAAATAAATAAATATATATATAAAAAAAAAGAAATGCTTACTTGCTAAGTCAAGGCATATGAATGGAGTTAAATGCAGTATAAAATTATGTTAAACATCTGTCGCACATTTCTAATGACAGTTCTGGTACGTTGTACGTTTAAATGCATTTTTTAAAATAACAAATAACTTAATTCAAATGGGAAAATATATTTAATACATAGAAATCATGCAGGTGAAAGAATTCCCATGGATGATCGTGGTTTAAATGATTGAGTTTTTCCATCTGAAACATGATATGCTTGAATAGAAAAAAATCCTGTACAAAATGAAAATTAACAAATGATTTTCAAACATTGGTGATTTTTTATTAAAATAGGTTTGATAAAACTATAATTGAGTTCATGGTTTTTTTTTTATTTCGAGGAAATGCTAAATAAAGCATATAGGATGGTTCAACATAATTGTAGTGGAATAAAGTTACATTTTATATTTGTATTTTAAAGTTGAATGTTACTTTCTTTAATATTTACTATCAAATCTCTTAAAAATTGTATATGAAAAACAATTGATTGTCTTAAATTTTTTTAAAATTGCGAGTGATTTTTAATTTGTCTGTTTAAAAATGAAAGTGAACAATTGTCAAATGTTTAGCTAATATGAATGATTATAAAAATATATACTGTTCACACCCTAAGCATTTAGGAAAAAACCATGATTTTTAAAAGTGCAAACAAAATATCTAACTGAAATTATGTTATATTAATAATTACCCAAGGCTAGATGAAAATGAAAATGGCGACAGGCGATTAAACAAAAGAAAATGATAAGAAATTGGGAATTTTTTCATACAAAAATATATTACTCAAAATAAAGATTGATGTAATTTTTCCATTTGCTTCAATGAGTACTAAACATTTCAGTAATGTATTATTCACAATTGTATCAACTGCATTTTCCATATTTGTCTGACTTATTTTATTGTTTAAACAATTCATTTGGACGTGGGTGATTTCTTATAAAATGTTTTGAAAGGCGTTAACTTAATAAGTAATTTAAAATATTTTGGAAGATGTACACATAAAATATGGAAGACTAAACTTTCATTTATGTTCAGTTTTAAATAGAATTAAAAAATATAAATTTAAAATATAAATAATTAATTAAATTTCTGTCCAAATGTATTGACATAACCTGAAATTAATCATTTTGAAGATTAGAAGGACTTAGTACAAGTTCTTTTGCTTCTTGCTCACTGTCGTTTTGATGTTGAAATAGTAGTGGTGAATTCAAATTACCTTGATTAGAATAAAAGTCCATATGTTCAGAGTCTTCCTCATCTATTCGTGAAACAACATGATCTCTCGTGTTGAAGTCCCCTGCATCAAGAGAATCACCAAAGGTAAGTGTTGATTTGAGTCGAGCTAATCGTTCGGTTGAATTAGCTCCTCCTTTGCTGTCAAAAAGTGCAAGGCTCTGATCTAAGTTGAAACTGTCATCACTGCTAATACTTGGAAGGTCTTCAAAGCTCCCTCCCTGTATGGGCTTCAATTCGATGAGATTTCCTTCTTTTGCTGGAGACTGTTCAATATTGGGCAACATTATCTTTGGTATTTCCCTTCTTTCGGACGTTGATGCCACAGCCGGTAGAATTGAGACTCTCTTCTTTGTCTTCTTATTGGTCTGCTCCATGAGCATGAAATCTTCAGCGGTTCTTGCATTGAAAGGCAAGTGTCGGTAATAATCGTTTTTATCAAAATGTCTATTTAACTCAGCGGATATATGTCGCTTTTTCCTACGTTGTCTGAATTTACGCTTCAAACATCTTGTAGGACAGACGCAGAGTAATATACGAAGGAGACAGCACAAAAGGCCACCAGCTATCAGTGTTGGCCCAATAAGCCTTAGTTCTAATGTTTTAAAACCTTTTTCACCAGTACCAACGAAGGCTATGACCAGGCCGATTGCAACTGTCCCCAAACCAACATAAAGGAGAGCGTTTGCTGCAGCGCTTTGATGTCCATACAAACCTGGTCCTTCTTCCTCCTCAGAGCTACTTCCCCCATATGAAGAATCATGAATCTAAAAACAAAATATTTTTTTATATTATTAATTACATAATTGATTCTATTATTATTGATGATATGACTCCAAAAATTAGATTTTTCACATAAATACAATTCTGCAAATGAAATTTTTTTTTGCAAAATTTAAATTTAAAATTTTTCAATATAAAAAAAGGCTTTACTCTATTTCTTGATATCCATCTTCTATGTGGGTCATGATGTCTTGCCCTGTGGCTAACCGCTGCTTCTGATGCTCGTCTATCTCTTTCTGCCCAGGCTGCTGCAGCTTTTCCCTAAAAGTAACAAACATGACGTTTATTCAAATTCACTAATTTCGTGGTGCGCTTGACCAATTAATATATTACAATTAATTAAGGTTTTTTGTTGAGATAAAAAAGTCAATGGCACGAGCGGGATTCGAACCCACGATCTACGGCTAGATACGCCGCTGCTCTACCACTTGAGCTATCGTGGCCTCGATCCACTCGGACACCAAATTCCCATCTCAACCTACAAACGTTCGAATTTTCCCTCTTTTTGCCATTTTCAAATGTCATGTAAACAGGATTGGATTCTCAGCGACTTATGAAGTGGCCACGGAGAGCTTTAGTGAAGTGTACTTCATTTTAAATCATTAAATTCACTAATTTCGTGGTCCGCTTGACCAATTATAATATATTACAATTAATTAAGGTTTTTAGTTGAGATGAAAAAAAAGTTAATGGCCGAGCGGGATTCGAACCCACGATCTACGGCTTGATATGCCGTTGCTCTACCACTTGAGCTGTCGCAGCTTCGATCCGCTCGGACACCAACTTCCCATCTCAACCGACCTTTTGAATTTTCCCTCCTTTTTGCCATTTTTCAAATGTCGTGTAATCGGATTGGATTCTCGACGACAATTTATTCAAATGTTTCCAGTTTCCTTTTATAATTAACTATCAATTGTTTATTTAAATAATGTCATATTATAGTTAACCACAAACTAAACTTTTTTTTGGGGGGATTTTGGTAAATTCTAAGACAAGGTTTTGAATAATCATCCTAATAACTGAAAGCACATAAAATTAATAACTAAAATTTGATTTATTTTGGTTAATTGGACTTTGACGGTGTATTTCTTGTAGTACAGATTAATTAAAGTCTTTCAATTAAAAATTTGTTTCCTTATTTGAATGGACAATGATTTGTCTAACAGGTTAAAAAATGAGTGACAAATAAGCCTCTGCTGGGTCCCAAGAGTAGAATCAGAAGACAACAAGAAAGCGGACACCCTTGCAAAAAAAGGGGCTATTTTACTGCTGATAGGACCCAAACCCTTCAATAGGAACCAACAATATCAATGAGAACCTCAGACAGAAGGATAAAATGAAAATATAGGAACAATGGAACTCGCTCATTTGCCATAAACCTCCTTGCAAATATTGGAAGGAAAGAAGTAACAGAATGTAATAAGGGAAGCAGGAAAAAAATACGAATCCTTACGGGACACTATAAACTAAATGAACTTTTGAAGAAGAATGGCATAACCCAACCCTGCAAGTGCAGATTCTGCAAAGAAGCAGAGGAAACGCCAACACACCTATTCACAAACTGTGGTGTTACACCTGCCCACAGGAGGAAGTGCTTAGGGACGTACAATGTTACTACAGAATAAATTCACCCACTGAAGCCAGGCCTACTAATTAAATTCCTTGATGAACTAGGACTTAATGGCGTACTATAAGTACAGAACGGGGGATACAACAGTTCTTAAAGGAAACAGTATAAACTATACCCTGACTAATCATTTAAATCTACATCTAGTGACAAATGCTGAGTTAAACAAGTAAATCATGTAATTCTTTTAAAACACGAAATAGTCCAAATTACTCTTAATAACTTAATTAATTTAAAAAGACAAACTGAAAAAACATAATTATTTTTGCTGGAGGTTATGTTATTATCTAATTAGCAGAATAATCACCTTTTAATTGTTTTATTTTATTGTTTACTCAGGTAATTCGTTTACCGTTGATTCATGTGAATTGATTCAATCGTGCAGCTTTCGGATAACAAATTAAGACAAATTGGCTTAAGTTGAACCCGTTGATATAACTACCGGGGAAAGAGTCATGTTAATTAAAAGGAAATCAGGTTCTCAACTATTTGCATTTTATTAGCCAGCGTTCAAACAAGATGAGAATTTGTAAAAATTATTTTTGTATCTGTATGAGTGTGTTTTTTAGGTAAAATTTAGTATAAATATATTATAAAATGTCATCAACAGTAATTGGCTCATACTGCGAGAATTAACCATTATCCGTATGATAAAAAACAAAAACAAAATGAAGATACATNTCGGACCATGGACAATATGAACTTTTTTGTTCATTTTAGGGTGAAGAATCTACTGGAGAAGTTTGTAGCACGAGTAGCAATTCACCCTGTATATGCTGGGTTTTTTTTGTTTTCATTATTTTAAGCATGGTACATAGAATTTTATAATCCAACATGTACTTTATTTTTAAAATTGCTAGCTGCGCAAATTTGTCGTGTATGCGATCATCATATTTTAAATTTAAAATATACCTCATGCACATATTTACTCCTACTTGTAATCTATAAATTTGCATGCAATTTAAGTCGCTCTCTCTCTCTCTCTCTCTCTCTCTCTCTCTCTCTCGAGAGAGAGAGAGAGAGAGAGAGAAGGTGAGAGAGAGAGAGAGTGACAGTGAGGAGGCGGGCGAGAGTGAGAAAAAGAATAAAAAGAAAAAAAGAGCGAGAAGAAAAAAAATCGTTATTTTATCTACTTTCTGCTCTTTTCGTGACAATTTCGTATAAATTATATTTAATTTTTTTGTATTTGATATTCTCGCGGGGGGGAGGAGGCTTTCAAATACGAAACCTTTTACTGTCGATATGTTTGTCCACTTGTGTTTGCTATCGGGCTAGCTGCTCATCGATTGAAAGCTCTCGGTTTTTTTCCACTGTACGAAAACGGTCTTTTTTTGTTGATCTTTGTTCCCACCTTGAAAACTGCTTCTGTTGCCGTTATAAGCTCTAATGTGTAAGTTACTCGGCCATTCGAAAAGATCTCAGATCCAACAGTATAAATCGGGCCGATTGTTTCCACCATTTCATATAACTCAGGTTTGGTGTGTTGGAATTTATTATTGTATAAAACACGATATTTATTCATGAGAACACAAATTTCTCCGAACAAAATAATATTTTTCTATAATTACAGTCTAATGGTTTAATTCCAGTTGCAATAATGTTTGTAGATGTAATCATCTATTTACACCGTGTTAACGAAATCATAACCTAAGGTCTACAAAAAAATTCGCGTGACAAATTAACGGTAGTGTTTCTAGTTTTTCTCTTGTCTAATTAACATAACAATCACATTAAAACAACTCTTTATTCTTATCCCGAAGCGAAGAACCGTCCGAAGTGGTGCTTGAGGTGGTCTCGTCTGCAGTTGACATCAAGGACCTTCTCGACCTAACAAACTCGAACTCAGCCTACGAGTCCGAGTTGTTCGATAGTACGAACATTTTATGTCGATATATTTTATTCAGTAATTACCAATAAACATAGCTTGTTAAAAAATATGAGTTGGTATTAAGTTATTCTACAACTACAGAATGCTTTTTAAATGATACATATCACAGCAACATTTGAAAAGCCGTAATTTACATATACGATCTAACAAATTGAAATTCGATCCAACGCTATTTGCTTTTCTTTCGCCAATACTCTGTTTCACTTATTTACTGAATAATTCAGTATGCAATCAAAGGGGCAGTACTCCTCGACCCTCGCATTGCAATTATTAGTGTGACAATTTTTTAGTAAATCTAAAATGAAGTAAAAGAGCGAGAGAGCGAGAGAGAGAGAGATAGTGAGAGTGAGAGAGAGAGAGATACAGAGAAAATGAGAGAGGGGGAGCATGATATTGCAATTTATTACAAACTATGCTAATAGGAATATTATAAACTAATTGTGTTGATGCGTTGGTATACATCGAATTGACAGATCGTGTGCAGATGAATGATAGATAGGGATAATTCAGCTGTTGACATTCAAGGAGCGAACCTCTTTTGCGACTGGTGGTAGGAGGAGTCATCAAGATATCATCAGAGCGGCATCAACATATTATCGTTGGTGTGAATATATCCCGTTGCCTCGGTCGCGGTTTTTGGAAGGAGGATGATTTTGCCTTTTTATTACCGCCAACATCGTATCATCACTTTATCAAGACGTTTGCATCCAGTTTATTTATGTAACCCAAGTCCGGTCACGGAACTATCGGGCCTCCGCATGATTAAAATTAAACAGAATACTCCCAACCCCTCCATGAATCCTTCATTTATTTGAATTCCGAGATGAATAATTTCCTTCATTTTCTCGGGAATTCCTTTCCCTCCGGATATTTCAATAGACCTTTGGTGAAAGTTAATAACAGCACGGGTACCTCGTTTTTAGTCGTATTGAAATAATTTAGATTTGTACTACATAATATTTTACCGACTTGCATTCTTGTAGAGTTAACTATTACACTTTTAGTTAAAAACATAAATCAGTTTGTTTTATTTCATTGTTTTCACATATAACCAGGAGTTACATACATATAAAAAACTATTTATTGTAAATAGAATTTGTCGTTCATACTGAAAAAAAAAAAAAAAAAAAAACAACAACAGCCCTTCCCTTCATTGAACTTCACCAACCTAGGAACTACCGACTTTCGCCCAAGTTAGATAAGTATAGTATATATAAGAGTACTTGTATACCAAGACAACGGACTCGCTTATAATTCCCTTACAACTTAAAAGACAATTATCAATTGTTGCAATTTACAAATAAACCCTATGTAAATAATCTACATATTTTCTTTCTTTTTTTGCTCTTGACCTAAGCACACACACTCAGACAATTTTAAAAATCTTTCTCCACCATACGTTTTAAATGTTTCATCTTTCTGTCTACCCATTTCTCTGACTACCCTATCACTCTTTCTCTCTCTATATCTATCTATCTGCCTATCTATCTTTTATTTTGTTATATATCGTTTTTAATCGTAATCTTTTATTTTATTATTTTTTTAGTAAAGCCCAAGTTAAATTTTGTCAATTATGTCAGCCCAGCTCGCTCATTTAATCTCTCTCTCTCTCTCTCTCTCTCTATCTATCTCTTTATTTATTTATCTATTTATCTATCTATCTTTCTACCTATCCATCTATCTTTTATTTTTTCCATACATCATTTTTAAATGTATTATTTTATTTTATTATTTTTTGAGATAGTTTCAAGTCAAATGTTAAGAGTTTAAAATAATCTATAAAACTGTCTAAGTAGATAACTTTATTTTATTGTAAATGTGTAATAAATCGTTAAATAAATCGTTCAATCAATCAATCTCGCAATGCGCCGTGTATTATCAATTACATCAGTACAGCTCGCTCATTTAATTTCTCTCTCTCTCTCTCTCTCTCTCTCTCTCTATCTATCTATCTATGTGTCTATCTCTATCTATCTACCTTACTACCGTCCTATCTATCTTTCATTTTTTCCATGCATCGTTTTTAATCGTAATCTTTTATTTTATTATTTTTTAGTTAAGTTCATGTTAAATATTGTCAATTATGTCAGCCCAGCTCGCTCATTTAATCTTTCTCTCTCTCACTCTCTCTCTCTCTCTCTATCTATCTGTCTATCTCTATCTATCTATTTATCCGTCTATCTATCTAACTATCTATCTATCTGTCTGTCTGTTTATCTATCTATCTACGCATCTATCTATCTTTTATTTTTTCCATATATTGTTTTTAAACGTATTTTTTATTTTATTTTTTTAGTTAATGTGTGGTGATTAGTGACTAGTCGATAATTATTCAGATATCGTGATATGCGGTCTGGTGTGCTGTAGGTTTCAGAAAAACAATTTCTTTATCGTGCCAACGTTTCGATTTTTATTGAGATCATCTTCAAGGTCTCGGATTTACAAACATTGTTTAAATTTAACATGTAATTGTAATCGATCAATCAATCTCGTTCACTTTCTTTCTCACTCTTATTACTTTGTTAGATTTAATAAAATCTCCAAGTTCAAAGTTCTGATTTTCAAGGCGCTTGAATAGTTTAAAACACACTTGACGGTACGGTCGTGCAGGTTTAACATAGCAAAGCGCCGTTTATTGTCAATAACGTCAGTACAGTTCCATCACTTAATTTCTCTCTGCCTCTCTCTCTCTCACTCGGAAATTTATTACTACTTTGCATTTGAATAGTTACGTACCAAATGAACAAAAGACATAATTTTTTTCATGCCAAACCACGTCTGTTTAAATAGAGAGAAACCAAAAACATGCATAAGTCCTCTGAACATCCTAACTAAAGCTGAGGAGTGAGATTGCAAGAGAAAGACCCAAAGATTAATCTATTACACGAATAAAAATTTCAGTAGAAAATTCTTCTGTTTGACTAATAATGAGACAGGATGATAAATTACAAAGAAAAGCGATTTCAAAGGCATTTCGCGTTTTACTAGCCAAGGTTATTTTAACTCTCCTCATTGCAAATATTATATACGATTAAAAATTTTCCGTTTGTCTATAGTTTTATAAAACTGACGATAACAGTTGGTTTACCGTGTGGAGGCAGGCTGAAACGGATCGATCCGCATGGTCCTTAGCACAGGCGCACTCGAAACCAGCACCCAACTAATAATTACTTTTTCATGGGTCATCATCATCAACAAAAAGGACACCTGTTGGCCGTTCTGGAGCGGAGGCAACAGTTGGCCTTTAACCCACTCCCTTTCTAAACGCATCCTTGCCGATCTTCCATCCGTAGATTACGATTACTACGCATCACTCTGAATGTGAATCATATAAAATTTCCTAGATTTATAAGACAGCAATACAATTATATTATCTACTATTTAGATCATATTTTTCATGAAATATATTTTTAATAACAGTAGGTATCGTTATAATTAGTAAAATATTTATTAAAAATATGTTGGTTCGGGCTGTGATGCTGGAGGAATTTTCAAATTGAAAAAGTTCCATAACACTTCAACAAAATTTTATGTTTTATGTCACACTTTATTTTCTGTAATCGCAACAGATTCGTCAAGCAAATACGTTTTTTAAAGACAACAGGATATTATGGGTTATGGTGAAAAAGTATAACAGTAACGAAAATTGTTGTTTTTACTTTCCAGTCTTAAATAAGGCTAAAATATGGTGTTTTGTTTAAAACAATTAAAAACATAAGCCAGTTTTATGGAAGTTGGAGCAAAATTGATGATTCATTTGTGTTAAAAAAATTTATTGACCCTTTTACATTATATACCTTACATTTACGTATGTACAATATAATTAACATTTTAAACAAAATCAAGATGTTAGTTATTCGCGTCTAATAGTGAATAGACCACAAAACTTGTTTAGAAAAATGTTTTAAGTCCTTAAATACGGATTTTTCTAACAAACATGAAAATCGCTTATTCACTGCAACAATTGCATTTGGCAGCTCGGTATAACATAAATATCGCAGATATTGAACTGCAAGGTGTAAAACTGATCAACGTAGCAAAGTATGCTAAAATCTTTTGTTAACAAAATACAAATTTGTATTTTTTTACCATAAAAAAATCCTTTAATGCAATTTTTTAAATTAACAAAGTTCCTCAAACCTTTGCCTCGCAATGGCACAGTTTTTTCCAAAAGTACAAAAATAATCATCCTTAAAATTCCACCGATCTACCGGAAATGTTAAAAAAAGATTTTTAGCTTATGAACTAAAATAAGTGGCGGATAGCTTATAAACTACACGTATGGCAAAAACCTGGCGTTGATAAATAATGATAACCAGAGAAATTAAATAAAACGGTTGAACAGGTTTGTTTAAATTTAATTTTTATTTTTCTCGGTTATAATGACATAATACCTAAACGTTCCTGACATGGCCTGAAAAAAAAAAAATTCTGCCTTTCAAGGGTTGTCATAACGTTGTATTTAGATAAAATCCAGTGGGATTATGAATGTTTATGTGGGACAACAGGACACGGAGAAAAAAGAAGTATCTTGCAAATTCAGCTTTAAAATGTTTATTTTTTGTTTGCAATAAAAATATTCGTAACTAACGGCATTAAAGGTGCTTAATACGAATCTGAATTGTTTAAAAAAATGTCGACCTACTTTACTGTAAGCGTTTTTCGTTTTTTCAACTCTTAATGTCATTTAATATTGCTCACTTATTTCTTATTCGAAGTCGAAAGTTGAAAAAGCAACCAAAAAATTAAATGATAGAGAGGAACCTAGAAATACATGCCTAACAAACGTACGAAAATATATTCATATTTTCTATTTTTTTTTCTCGGATCCTTGGCTCCATTGGCAAGAAAGTTTGGACAAGTGTTTAATATTTTTCAACCTAGTATCACTAAAAAGGTTTCAATCAAATCGGCGATCCCACATCCTTAGCTTACCTCGTTAGTTATTTTGGATTAAATCTGCCCTAAATCAATTGGTTCTTTTTAGTCTTCGAAATGTATGACAAAAGTTTTAACCTAAATAGAAACCAATAGCGATTTGAAGGGGGCGTCGGTGGCCACAACGGTTTAGGCGTTGATACGGCGCTCATCACTGTAAAGTAAAGGTCCCGGGTTCGAATCCTGCGGCCCTGCATTCAAACCCGACATACTTACAAATGGGCTTTTTTCCAAAAACACCGGCATCCCGAGGGTTCATATAACCTCTGCTGTTGCGAACTCGTTAAAAAAAAAAAAATTATACATATGCAACCAAATAATTGGCAATCTGGATAAGCTTTGTCTAAATCAAGACCCTGCTGGAATTTTCATTTAGTGCTTTTTTTCCTTGGGGAGTTGAAAAAATAAAATGAAATTACGTTTGACTTTCCAAATGAGATAAACTGTTCCATAGATTATCTAGTTTAAAAAAAGATTAGTTTTATTTTGTGAAAAATATCAATCAGTTATCGCTTCATTTCTTCGTATTTATTGTAATAAGTAAACAACTGGCTTCTATAAATTATGGCAAAAAAAGTACATGAGCCAAACTTTTTAATGTAATAATTTATAATTTATATGGAATTTTGAGCTCTGCCAGGATTATAAAAGCATCAGCAAATAAAATTACCTTGATTGTCAAATTGGGTAAGCAATTTAATTTTGTAAATTTGTCCGAGCCGTCTGATTCACAATTATAATAATTCACCTTTTTTTAAAATCCACCAGTAGGAAATTTACGTTAAACTTATTTTAAAGTTGAATTTATGTTGATTAAGTTGGCAAGCTTAATTTTATGTTATTTATTCAAGAAAGTTTTCAAGCAAAATATTATTGCCACTCAATCCGTCTTTAAACTTTATTCTTACTTTATACTTTTTTCCACATAATCACAGAGTCTAAACTAAAATAGGCTTTATTTTGTTTTAGTTTAATACATTTAGATTTTAGAACTACAAAGGCTTAGATTATACCGTAAAAGGTGATGTTTCAGAAAACCGAGCTTTATTTCATTACAATCGGACTATTGCTTTAGAGGTTACGCATTAAGATTAAGGAAAAAAGAATGCTGTTCGGTTTTCATTTATAAAAACCCCGCAAATTAAACCAATTCTAACTTCAGTACGATCAGCAGCCTGAATCAATAGTAGAGAAACATAAATATTTGCACTTAACTAACAAAATCGGCGAAGCAAAAAATGAAATGCCGACGTTTGGGAAGGAGATAAAAAAAATGGTTTTCGGCCTATTTAAATGGTTTATAAATATGTAATCAACTGTTTTCTTGAAGAAGAAAGACATTTTTTATTTCCTAAATAATAAACCAAAATAAAAACTCCTATGTTACCAAGTTAAGCATCTTGTCGTATAACATTTTCTAATTACATTTTTACGTGTTTAGCACTTATAATTATAATTATTATAATTAAAGAATTCTTCAATAAAGTAACAGCTATATTATAAAATATTTTAAGGTGCCATAGTACTTTTAAACTTATTACACTTACAAAATATTAATTACAAATTTTGTAATACTTAGATTAGATTTTTGAAGTTTAGTGACATAAGAGGAAAAGCACCTACAGGTGTATTCCCATGTCGTCAGCCCTACACCCACCAACAGTGTTGGGCAAAAATTAGTCATGTCTAATGATTAACGATTGATCACTCAGACCGTTAGTCATGATTGGTAGTAAGTGACTAATTTAGTCATTAGTCGCCATATGTGATTGATGACTAAATTAGTCATTAGTCGCCATATGAATTTAGTCGTGACTAGTAATTAGATACGAGGCATGACTAATTTAGTCACAATATAGTTAGTCATGACTAAATTTCGATAAATCATGTTCAAATGGGTGCTCAAAAAATGAAAAATACACTTCATCACTTTTAAAAAATTTTCTAACACAAATTTATTTCATCAAAACGAAAATCCTTTAATCCTTATTTAACAAAAATCAATCTTCCAATTATATGTAAAGCTCCATCGTTATGAAAAGCCAAAAAATAATGATAATGATAATAATAATAATAAAATAAAATAAAAAATCCTATAACAAGCTACGCTTTGAAAAGTAAATATGTTTACATAACCGATCAATGTAAAAAATATTTCTTTGAATTAAAATTTTTTCCACTTAAAATGAGAGATTTCTACATTATTTGGAAAATACACCATCTAGGGGTCTTTGATTGTAATAAAATAGACACGTAGAATAATTATGTAACTTTGACTTTCGTTTATGATAACAATTTTTGAAGGTTGGCCTTGAGCATGACTCTCATCTCAAAATTTTTATCCGGAGTCGGTTGGATTTTGGTAAGTTGGTCATTGTAGCAGGAGTTGGGCAAAATCAAACTAATTCAATCATGATTAAGAATTTTGATTGAAGTTTAATCATGATTGAATTAGTCATGAGTAAATTAATCATTATATGATTTAGTCATACCTCATGCTTGAATTAATTATGATTAAATCACATAATGATTAATTTACTCATGACTATTTCAATCATGATTAAACTTCAATCAAAATTCTTAATCATGATTGAATTAGTTAGATTTTGCCCAACTCTGCCCACCAATAACCCAAACTCACACCAGCACTCCAATAACTATTACAGATATTATTATTCTTTATACTTTTTTCCATAGCGATTTTAAATCTTTGATCACTTCCTCATCTCCCTATTCACTCCCCTTGTAGCTCAACTCCTCTCCAAGCTATCCCGATAAATCATTTACCTTCCAATCCACTAACGAATAATATGAATTGGGTGAATGAATATTGACACACAAACAAGAACTCGAAGTACTACTTAAAACTAGACACATAGGAGAAGCCCTTGCCACAGAAATTCACTTAACCGACAGACAAGATTTTGATGTAAAAGGACGACCTCAACATTCCTTTTGTCAACGAATTGATCCATAACTTGTAACCAATTTGTAATATGTACAAATATGTATTGGATACAAATAATTTTAAAAAAATTATTAACATAATTAAACGGGGTGTCTTGTGAAGTTCTAAGCCCTGGTTTCTTTGGTAATTTCTTTGATTCAGGTACATTAAATTTTAAACGTTCTGAAATGTATAAACACGGAAAAGGAAAAATATTTAAAAGTCATCTTGGAATTTTAATTGACTAATGATTCTTATGGCTTTTTTCTGGCTTTTAGAACTGAGAGAGCATGACAGGAATCTCCCCACGTAAAATAACAAAAATAGTGACATAATATGTTTAGAATATGTACAGATTCTCTATTTACAAGGTTTATAAATAAATATAAGGTATTAAGTTTTTACATACGTTTTGAAAATGTTTCCCAATTCGTATATGATGGAATAATAAACCTAATAATTTTACATTTGTTGGTTTGTTTAATACTCCGGAAAGAGCGTATATACTATCGATTTTGGTTTAATATATTTTAGAAATAAATTATTCTGTGCAAACCTATCAAAACAAATTTTCATGTCTGCGTTTTTTTTTGTAACTCTTCTTTTATCCTTATCTGCGAAGGAGTTATATTGATATTTTGTAAGCAGTTATTCAGGTCATTAGAGTACGTATTGCCCCAAGGACTAATTGTTGTGGTACAACAAATTTCTATTCGTTCAACACAACTTTTTATACCTCACTGCTTGCCATCTACCATATGGATGGTAGAAAAGGATACGAGAAAGCGGGGTTCGCACTCCCCAGGCACTGCAGCCTTCTGGCTTATTATACCTTCCTAGTTCCTTAGTTCAGTCAATAGACTCAATCCTTCTTGTAACGATGAAACTAGATTACCGACCTGCTGGATACAAGAAGTCTTTTCAGAGGATCTTCGGAAGAGGTCAAAACAGAGAAAACTTCCTTACGGTTTTCGCCGAGCTTTCGACAGTTTTATACTGTCATCTTCAGGGCCTGTTTTATTATGATATAAACAAAAAATTAAAACATGAAAAATCAATAATTACAATAATAATTGAATATCTTACTTTAAAACCTTAATAGGAAATTAAACACCATGTTTTCTCTGTTTTGACCTCTTCCGAAGATCCTCTGAAAAGACTTCTTCAATCCTTCTTCTTAGAAGTATCAGGTCATTGACTGTCGCTGCTGCAATTTGATTCCCTAAGTTTTTTCCGTACGTTAGGTTAAACCTCCATTGAGCTGTTGCTTCGCATTCGAAGATGACATGAGTGGCTGTTTCCTCATCCTCATTACATAATCTGCAAATGGGATCATTGCTGTTAGTTTGTCCTACCAGTTAGTAGTCCTAACACTCCTCTGAGTTTGGCCCTCTCCAACTGCAGCAGTGCTTTTGCCAGTCTCGGTGAGGGTTGTTTCATCATAAGTTTACTATGTCTAGCACCGCTATCCACTTCTCCTTTAGTTTTGTTTGGATCCATTCTGCGATGGAGGATTCGATATTTGTTCTTGTTTTCTCAAGAATAGGTTCGGGGCCTATATATGGCCTTGCAGATCCTCCCCTGGCCAGTTTGTCTGGTTACCCAAAATTCCCCTGTACCCTGGCACCCATGATATCATCAGTATATGTTGTGTTCCCCAGATTTTGGAGATTTTGGATACACGTGATTATTTTATATGGTAATGCTTTAATGGCTGCTTCGCTATCTGATCTTATGAGTATTTTTTTGTTAGTGTAACCTCTTTTAAAATTTTCCTAGGCACAAGCATTAATGGCATGAATTTCTGCTTGAAAGACCGAAGCATACTTCCCTAATGAGTTTGACTGCTCATGTTTTGGGCTTGTACAGAAAACGCCTGATCCGGTTCCTTCGTTTGTTTTGGAGCCATCTGTGTACCATATCATTGTATCTGATGCTCTACCACATGGATATAATACTAGTATTTTCAACGTTGTTAAGACTGAAATTGTACAACTTGAATTTTTCTAAAGTAAAGGCATGTGTCAAAGGCTTTCTCGACGTACTTCAAAATTCTTAATTCACTATTTTCGTGGTCCGCTTGACCAATTAATACATGACAATTAATTAAGGTTTTTAGTTGAGATGAAAAAAAGTTAATGGCACGAGAGGGATTCGAACCCACGACCATCGGCTAGATACGCCGCTGCTCTACCAATTGAGCTTTCGTGAAAAAAATGGCAAAAGGAGGGAAAACTCATAAGGTGGGGTTGAGATGGGGAGTTGATGTCCGAGTGGATCGAGGTCACGATTGCTCAGGTGGTAGAGCAGCGGCGTATCTAGCCGAAGGTCGTGGGTTCGAATCCCTCTCGTGCCATTAACTTTTTTTCATGTCAACTAAAAAACTTAATTAATTGTCATGTACTTCAAAATGTAACACTATCAACAATTGCATGAGATGTACTCATTTCTTTATCCAATTGGCATACATCAAAGTATATATTTTATCAAATATTTTAAAAATATTGGTGATATAGGTTTGTAAGTTGAAGTACAGTGAAATCGCCCCCAAATTAGTATAAAAAAATCATACATTTAAACAACGCAATAGTCCAATTTTCATGAAACAAAACGCATTTTTCATAAAAGTTAAGTTTTTATGTAGTACCCTATGTAATTGAAGGGCTAAATTTAATGAAAGATTAAATTCACTAATTTCGTGGTCCGCTTGACCAATTAATACATCACAATTAATTAAGGTTTTTTAATTGAGATAAAAAAGTCAATGGCACGACATTTGAAAAATGGCAAAAAGGAGGGAAAACTCATAAGGTGGGGTTGAGATAGGAAGTTGATGTCCGAGTGGATCGAGGTCACGATAGCTCAAGTGGTAGAGCAGCGGCGTATCTAGCCGAAGATCATGGGTTCGAATCCCGCTCGTGCCAGTAGCTTTTTTTCATCTCAAATAAAAACCTTAATTAATTGTAATTTAATGAAAGATTTGAGTTCAAACTAACCTACACTTGTTGGTTTGTTCAATACTCCGGAAAGAGTGTACATACTATCGATTTTGGTTTAATATCTTGTAGAAATAAATTATTCGGTGCAAACCTATCAAAACAAATTTTCATGTCTCCGGTTTTTTGTAACTCTTCTTTTAGGTCATTTAATTTTTTAAGAAATACGAATTAGAATTTGAATTTCTTTTCTATTTTTAAACGATTAACGAGAAAACCGTCTGAATCACGGTAGCCAAGAACCCGATATCAAATATAATTGATAAAATTATAAATCTAATTTAAATGCCACTTTTTTCTAAGCCTTCAAACAACGCATCAATTAATTTTTTCTACGATTGAATAATGAAAAACACTGGCATATTGCGGCATCGCAGAAATGTCTTAAGTTGATATATTTTGGACACTAAATCAATAACAATTTTGACAAGATGCGCAATTAAAGGGTAATTTTTTGTTTCAAATGTCAAACAAATGGAAATTACACAGTGCCTAATGTGCATTAGTAGCCGTTCGTGATATTTGATGCTGACTACACGTCAGGTTTCATGATGAGCTTCGATAATCGTTGGCGTGTCAGATTAACTGATCAATACGTTTATTCCGAAGCCGAGGCCGTCGCCGTCGCAGTTTTTTTCTCTCTCAAGTCCCTCCGGCGTCGGCGAAATGCGTAAAAACGAGCCTTGCTATGTTTTCAAAGCAGTGGGCGTAAATCAGGGGCGAGATTCGATTAAATCGGAACGAGAGTCGTCGTTTACAATTCTCCGACGTTTCGACGTCCATTTCACTGTATATAACGTAGGTCTGTCATATCTAGAACATGTCCATTTGACTTTTATAAATTTGTTCATGTAAAAACTTTCAATACCTCATTTGATTAAAATATTAATACCTAATTGTAAATTCACTAGTTTTCATGGTCAGCTTGACCAATTAATATATTTCAATTAATTAAGGTTTTTAGTTGAGATAAAAAGTCAATGACACGAGCGGGATTCGAACCCACGATCTTCGGCTAGATACGCCGCTGCTCTACCACTTGAGCTATCGTGACCTCAATACTCTCGGACACTAACTTCCCATCTCAGCCTCATCTTTCGAATTTTCCCTCCTTTTTGCCATTTTCATTTGTCGCCGAGAATCAAATTGATTACACGACATTTGAAAAATGGCAAAACGGAGGGAAAATTCAAAAGGTGGGGTTGAGATGGGAAGTTAGTGTTCGAGAGGATTGAGGTCACGATAGCTTAAATGGTAGAGCAGCGGCGTATCTAGCCGAAGATCGTGGGTTCGAATCCCGCTCGTGTCATGGACTTTTTTATCTCAACTAAAAATCCTAATTGTAAAATTTTAGCTTTTTTTACTTTTTAATTTTCAGATTTTCTTGTAATGTTTTTACGTCCTATTCACCGTAAATTATAAAGACTTTTATGAAAAATGTTTACAAACAATTCTTTCAGTTTAAGATATTTTCTATGTTATATCCAATTGTTTTAAACAATATTTAGCCTTATAGAATAATATTGTTTTTGCCTTGAGTTTGAAAAGATAGGCTAAACCCTCATAATATAACCCTAATAAACCGTAATAACCATAATAAACCCTAATATAAAACCTAAACGCTCATAAGTACTTCAATTTAATTATTTTGATATGATCATTAACAAAATAATTTTCCAATATTTTTACCAGGTAAAACTAATTAATCGTAACTAACTAAAATGCTGATACTTCAATCCAATTAGGGGTAAAATAAAATCTATATTGGATTAGATCTTTATGCCCATTATGTCAACGTCTTTAGTCTTTCTCAACCCCTTTTCGATTAGACTTTTCATTTTACAAATATCTTTGAAATTACAAACAAAGTACAAAAATATAATATATATAATAATATATAATTAAACTTTAATATTTAGACAATTATCACTTACCGTGTTCAGATATTTTTCCTTAATAAAATAAACGTTTACTGTTTTTCTCATTAGATAATTTACTGAAAATGGTGTATAACTGCGTATAATGGGAAAATGTATCAGGTTACTAGCCTTGGCTGATGACATTGTTGTATTTGGCTTCGGATAAATTAACTTTGCAAAAAAATGATCAACCAATTTGAAAGATATTGTTTAAAATTGGAATTTAATTGTAAACATGAATAAATCCAAAATAGTAGTTTTCAGAAATGGTGGAAGAGCTGCTAAAAATAAGAAATGACGGTTTGGAAACAAAAAATATAGGTGGTAGGAAATTACAAATATTTAGGTATAACAATGTCTTCAAGGGGGTCCTTCCAGAAACATTTTGAAGAAAAAAAAAGTGTAAATTTATTATTGGCTCCCTCCTTGGCATAATGTCAAGTAGTAAAATATCTTTTAAATCCAAAATGGTTATATTTGAAAGTATTTGTAAAACGTCACTTTGTTATGGAGCCCACACATGGGGGTGTGAGCAGCTGGAACGTGTAGAGCAAGTGCAGAGGTATTTTTTGAAAAAACCATTGCATACATATAGTCATTTATTGTATTTAGAGCTAGAGTTGTTCCCGGTTTTTTGTATATACCTTAAAACTACATACAAATTATTTGCGTAAATGTCTCAGTCTACCATCAAAACGGTACCCCAATTACTTTGTAAATCAAATTAAGCTTAAAAATGTGTATTGGTATGAAGTATATAAAAAGTTGGAAACGGAATATGGAATAACTGTAACATAGTTGATAAACACAGATTGTAAAGTAGAAAAAATTCTTCAGAAGGTGAGGCTAACCTTAAAAAACAAGTATATACAGAAAGTTCATTTACGTAGTTTATATAAGCAACTGAATTCTGTAAATAAATGTATAAATTGTGACTTAAAAACTGATCGAATTATTGGATTTTTAAAGCTAGATGTGAGTTAATCCATGTAAATAAACACTCATTGAAAGTGGTATCTACCTTACCCTCGCTGTGTAATAGAAAAGAAGAGGAAACTATTTTGCCCTTTGTGGGTGTATGTCTAATCTTGGCAGAAATCAGAAAATCTGTTTTTGGGAAGTGCAATCTTTCGAATGAAGAAGTTATAAAAATTCTTAATAGAAAATGTTGGGACATGATATGTAATTATTGTAAAAGAGCATTGTCCTATAGATATAATTTAATACTGAATTTCGTTTAAAATTCTTAAAATTCCTATAAAACAGATGGATTGGCGATAAACACTTTATAATGATGCAAATGTACTTGGTACTATCTAATTACGTATTTCAATAGCTAATTATGGATTCTAACTAATAAGTATGCATAAAATAAAATAAAAATTGCAACTCCTCCGACGGTCACAGTACCATGGAGTAATGTCTTATGATAAGATTAAAATGTACATATTATCATATTCATTATTTTGTTAATAAAGACATTATTATTATTTTTTATTTTTTTACGAGGGTTCGCAACAGCAGAGGTCATATAAACCCTCAGGGCGCCGGTGTTTTTGAAAAAAGCTCATTTGTAAGTATGTCGGGTTCGAATGCAGGGCCGCTGGATTCGAACCCGGGACCTTTACCTTACAGTGATAAGCGCCGTGTCAACGACGAAACCGTTGCGGCCACCGACACCCCTATTATTATTATTATAAGTGAAATGCGTCAGCGCCGATCAGTATTATTTGATCACAACTGTTGTGAGCTTCCAGAATTCATATTAATAAATAAACAATGGTTGTAAGGGTGCCACAACGGTCTTTAAATATTTAAATTCAAAGCTTTACATGGAAATAATTTAATTATTCACAACTAAATTTATGTTTTAGTCGGAATTGTTTTGTTACGTTGCGTTGTTCCAATGTTTTATTTTAATGCTCCACTGTTTGCAACCAATTACTATTTTATGTATTCATATCTTGTAAAAACATCTTATATTATATAAAATACTAACAAACGACTTGTTAAAGGTGAAATGGTGCAGAAATGTGGAAGTGAAAATCAGGCCATGTCAAAGTGAAAGATGGTGTAAGTGAGAAAATGTGACAGCGAACAGGTGATAAACAAGTAATAGAAATAGCATACAAGTTCAGAGAAATCTGCTTAGTTACCGGTCCATGAAGATAAAGTAGCGAAGAGTAGAAATGGAAAAATAAGAGTATGTTAGAAAATCCATTTCTACTCTCACCATAATTTACTACTTATAGTGAACAATGTTTTCTATCTTAATACACAACTCAGTAGCATTTTCTATCACGCTAAAAACAAATGTTTTCATTCATTTCTGGCTGGAACTCGGTTTTCTTCTATCACGCATAGTTTTCAAATAAACGAGACCGGTTCAATGTAATTTAATATGCTTTGCTCCACTAAGGCGCTAGTAATAATACAAAAGAATAGGCGATGAAGCAAATATTTATGAAAGTACACCAAACTGTGCAAATGGTAAAGAAGATTCACCAAACGAGAACGAATATCACAAGTTTTCATTCAAGCATAACTAAATGATTGGATGAGAGATTTTAATCCAAAAAATCGAAAAAATGTGCAGAATTTCTGATTTACAAACTGAAATGTAAATATCTCCTTGCTATGGTACCTAGGAATGCCATTATTGTACAATATGGATCTAGCTAACGTGCCTTTTCGTTAAAAAAAACTTCCATGAAAACCATTACCAACGATTGGACACAATAGACGAAGTTTTAAGTGCTAAATGGAAATTTTTTACGATTCCAATTGGAAAAACATATTTCCGGACTTCAGACGCTTTTTTTTATTAATATCTTAACAGAGAAAGAGAGTTATTGCCTTTTTCTTGCTAGTATTTTGGACGAATGTATTGGATTTGATGGAGTTCTTGAGGATACACTACCTTTTAACTGAGGCTGCTTTGAATTTATAGAATAAGGAGTTCTTCTTCATAACAATAGCCAGTACGCATCCGATTCAATCACACATCCTATCCATGTGATTAAGTCGTATGAAAATGTGAAAAAAGGTCATTTCGTTTGCGTTAAATACAATGTGTACAAATGTGTGGTGATTAGTGACCGTTAATCGATAATTATTCAGAAATCGTGAGATGCAGTCTGGGGTGATGTAGGTTTCAAATAAACATTTTTTTTACCGGCCAACGTTTCAATCTTTATTGAGATCATCTTCAGGGCTCAAATGTTTGTCTTCTGTGTAACTGTGCCACTCTCAACACGACACGCAAGAATGGCACAATTACACAGAAGACAAACACTTTGAGTGAGTAGAAATACTAATATTTAAATTGAATATAAAAAATATATTTTGCATTGTATAAATTCACTTTTCCACATCGCAAATGTATTTGTTAAATGTAAACAATGTTTGTAAATCCCAGGCCCTGAAGATGATCTCAGTAAAGATCGAAACGTTGGCACGATAAAAAAAATGTTTTTCTGAAACCTACATCACACCAGACCGCATCTCACGATTTCTGAATAACAATGTGTACAATTGGAGAATATGTGGCGATTTTAAAATCGGACGGTTTCTACTCGGCCAATAAGCTAGGTTTACAAAATTTCCATATTTCATTTATGAGTAGGATAGTCGAGCAAAGGCTAAACATTGGGATCTAGAAACGTGGCCTCTCAGAGCTGAAAGTATGAATCTTACATTGAAGAAAAGAAAGAAGAAATTTTTGGGTACTAACTGTCCAATTGGAGAATGAGTGGAGATTTTAAGAACATGGCGTTTCTACTCAGCCTAAAATCCGGATTCACAAGTTTACAATTATTTATTTGTCATCTGGGTTGTCGAGCAAAGGCTAAACATTGGGATCTAGAAACGTCGCCTCTCAGAGCTGGAAGTATGAATCTTATATTGAAGAAAAAAAAGAAGAAATTTTTAGGTACTAACTGTGCAATTGGAGAATGAGTGGAGATTTTAAGAACATAGATCTACTCAGCCAAAAATCTGGGTTCTCAAGTTTACCGTTTTTTCTTTGTCATCTGGATAGTCGAGCAACATGGCCTCAAAGAAAACAGCCCATTTCTGGGAGTAGAAGGACAGGGTTTTAAATACATCCTAGATGAATTTCCTACAATCGCGAGAAAATTGGAAAAGGAATTTTCATAGGACCACAGATAAGGCGTAAGATGTAATATTTGGAATGTTTATTATGTATACTGCGCCCTTTCAAGAAATTAAATTAGTAGGCACGGTTTCAATGGTAGAATTTCTTCTGAGTTATTTTATACAACCCAAAGCACTTTTTCCTGTGCACTACGTTTGTTTGTATTTGCGTTGGTGCATTCTTTGCTTCCTTGCACAATATGCACGCGTTGGATTATACAAATTTTCCTAAAATTCCTGTTCAGTTCACAGTGGGATCATGTTAAGGGATCTGTTAGATCGATTTTTTCCTCCTTCCTTCGATGCATTTTGCTGTTTTTTCCGCACTGTTTCCTCATTTTCATTATGTACTTTTGTCTAAAATTGATAGTTTGAATCCCTGTGCCGCAGAAAGGCCAGGACATAAAGAGCAGGCGTTGATGAGTTTCAAGTCAATAGTAGAAGGGTTTTTGGTTGCAATAAAATCTCAACTAGCAACCACTTGTGAACAAATGTTTATTTAAATTGCCCCACTCTTTTAAATGCAAAATGCGTGTGAAATTACCCGTTCTGCACATATACCTGCAGTATTTTCCTAAAAACTTGAGATTACACTGAAGAACATTACGAAAACTCTACCATGACACTAAAGCTATGGAGAAAAGGTACAAAAAGGTTTTATTTTAGTGTCATCCTTGTAATTACATCTTGTATAATTTATGCGCTAGTTAACGACTAATCATCAAATAAATATAAAGCGAGACTTTAATCTGCTCAGGACCCAAGCCAAGTCCAGCCCAAAGCACGCTAGATGTTTTCATGATAACAGTAACATCACTCGAATCTGGGTCTGGAAGTGCGTGACGGTTCTCGTCGCAAGTATTGCCTCGCTGCAGAGGGCCGCCATTTATACGGGCCGATCCTCGAATAAATGGGATAAATAAAATATTTGACCGGATAATAAAAGAACTATGATAAAAAAGTGATTTCCTTGCTTTGTTTTTTAAGGAAGATAGAACGGCCTTATGGAATTAGCGTTTAGCAGTTTCATTTCTTGAAAGGCTTTTTCGGAAAGTAAAAGAAACCATGTTTATCTTGATCAGTCTATTTTGATAGCTTTTTTTATAATGACTAAATACAAAAATAAATTTCTTGTAAATGTGTGGTGATTTGTGACTGTTAATCGATAATTATTCAGTACAACTTGATGATTTTGAAGTACTCTAATTAATTTTTTTATTTCGTGGAATATAAAAAAGTAGTAAGATTTTACCAAATGATATTTGATTTTATCATATCAAACTTCTTATCCAATATGGAGGATCAAACCACATAAACTTTTTCACGTTTCGATTTTTTCATTATAAAAACATTTACATGAAATTATTCAGAAATCGTGAGTTGCGACCTGGTGTGATGTAGGTTTCAGAAAAAACATTTTCTTTATCGTGCCAATGTTTCGATCTTTATTGAGATCATCTTCAGGGCTCAATAAAGATCGAAGGGGCGTCGGTGGCCGCAACGGTTTAGGCGTTGACACGGCGCTCATCACTGTAAGGTAAAGGTCCCGGGTTCGAATCCAGCGGCCCTGCATTCGAACCCGACATACTTACAAATGGGCTTTTTTTCAAAAACACCGGCACCCCGAGGGTTGATATAACCTCTGCTGTTGCGAACTCTCGTAAAATAAAAAATAAAAAAAAAATAAAAATAAAGATCGAAACGTTGGCACGATAAAGAAAATGTTTTTCTGAAACCTACATCACACCAGACCGCAACTCACGATTTCTAAATAATTTCATGTAAATGTTTCTATAATGAAAAAATCGAAACGTGAAAACGTTTATGTGGTTTGATCCTCCATATTGGATAAGAAGTTGATATGATAAAATCAAATATCATTTGGTAAAATCTTACTACTCTTTTATATTCCACGAAATAAAAAAATTAATTAGAGTACTTCAAAATCATCAAGTTGTACGGTCGATGCTTACTACTTCAGAATTATTCTATTTTTGAGCTAAATCATTTCTCTATTTGTAATAACAAAAATGAAACCAAATTTTTTTGAACATCCATGAGGTCTTTGCCACCACGTTAATGTTTTTTGAAAAATAAATAAATTTTAACTGTTAGTCACGAGGTAGAAAGACAATTTTGTCAAAAAGACATCAAAAACATCTCAGATTACAAATCAAAAATAATTATTTGATTTTATTACTTGATTGGACAATTTGATTATGTTCTTTATTTCTTATAATTAAAATAAGACTCCCATTTTGGGACACGATATTTCTTCAATTTATAACCACTTTCTGAGATTCTTTTATTATCTAAATATTTCTTTCTGCTATTTTTTTTACTGGAAACGGAATCTGGCCGATTGAAAACCAAATATTAATAATAACGGTTAAAAACATGTATTTATAGCGTTACATAAACATGTTTTCCTACCTAACAGCATGAAGGGTGTTGTATTCCCTTTGTTCTCAACACACAATACATCTCGAAAAAATACGTGACAAATATTGTATACAATATGCTATTTATAGAGCCTAGCGTGTTTTTTCCCCCCAAATAAATGCAACGTATCGTAATACCAGGTTGGTTTCCAATGTCAGATTGTACAAAAGGGCGATTGGCTTAGAAAGGACGTTTGGAAGGTTTGCGTCCGCGCTAGACATGTCGGGCATCCGAGCGTGCCAAAGTCAAGTCTTTTTTTCCCCCTCGACCCTCGAAGTCAGCATAAAAGCCAAACGGGCACACTGCAATTAAACCAAACTGTATCAAATTAAGTGAAAAAATACTACATACGACTTCTGCTTTATTTATGATATTATGTAATTTTATGTAACCGTATTTGTAAAAAAAAATGACTCCCCAAAAAATCTAATTCGGAAATGTCCGAAAATAAAAAACAAAATAGACTCGAAGTTTAAATGTGTTTTTTGTGTTTTTAATATCTTATTTGGATAATTCGATCTATTAATAAGTGTTTATTCATCAAATAAGATCTGATATCAACATTTATACCAACATCTTCAGTATCAATATTTATATGTTTGTATCAATATTAATATATTAATATTTATCAATCCAATATAGTTCAAGCATCTTCTATTAGAGTTTTTACTTTTTTTTCTTTGCTTTTTATCAAAAACGATTTTGTTTAAATAATTTTATATTACCACGGAAGTGTAGTTATGTTATTTATATAAAATAATCTGGACTGGAAATAAACGAAAATAATCTGAGGTTTTGTGCTAGAATCTTTTAAAATCCATGTTTAGTCGATCATTTTTCCCACTAATTTCATTACTGTAATAAAGAGAACATCATATTGTGGGATTGAGACTGAAGCGTGAGGAGAACCTATTTTGCCTTTAACGTATTTGGTCCGTCAATCCTCGCTGTTTTGGTCTGTCGTATTTTGGAAGGTGAAAAGGTTCAGATGTTTCTGAGTGCTTGGAACACCGGCAATCAAGTTGAGCCACGATTATGTCAGCTTCGCTGGTCGATGGTGATAAATTATTCAAGATCGAAACCCGGATTCACATGCTACCATTTGAGGATTAGCATCACTCATTAATCTTCAAACTACACCGCCTTAGAAAACCGGATGAAGGTGAAAAGAGTGTTCAAAAATTCAATCAGTCGGTAACTCAAGACCTAAGATCGCCTTAACAAACTTGGACTATGAAGGTGTGGTACTTATCGAAGTGCCATATCTTTTGCAATATTATATTTAATTAAAAAATAGCAAAATTGTTTGGATTGATAAGCCTAAAGCACCCTGCTTATCGGCCTTCAGTATTTCGTTTTTCTCGTTTTAATTAGCAGAATTTTAAAGAAAACTTGATTAACTTCTCGTGTAGAAATGTGTGGTGATTAGTAACCGTTAGTCGATAATTATTCAGAAATGGTGAGATGCGGTCTGGTGTGATGTAGGTTTCAAAAAAACATTTTCTTTATCGTGCCAACGTTTCGATCTTTATTGAGATCATCTTCAGGGCCTGGGATTTACAAACATTGTTTAAATTTAACAAATACATGTAGGATGTGGAAAAAAGTGAATTTATACAATGCCAAATATATTTTTTATATTCAATCAAAGTATTTTTGCTCATTCAAAGTGTTTGTTTTCTGTTGTTGAGAGTGCCAGTGAGATATTGCTGTTTTATGTTTATATACGTTGGATTTTGAATGGGTGGGGAAGGAAGTCGGTATAGAATCTCATTGTAAATCCCAAGCCCTGAAGATGATCTCAATAAAGATCGAAATGTCGGCACGATAAAGAAAATGTTTTTCTGAAACCTCCATGACACCAGACCGCATCTCACGATTTCTGAATAATTTATAAACTTCGTTAATATGAAATTAACCTGCGAGGAATATTTTAATCGTTAATCAGAAAAATTGATCACCTAACAATTTCAAATATTTGCTTGTAGAAAATAATGGCTCATATTTTGAATGTGCAAATTATTGCAAGTCCATTAGATTTGGATCTAATCTAATCTTAAATCCATTAGATCCATTAATTTTGAACTCGCAGATCGTCTACCTCATAAAATTTAAACAATGAAAATCGCTATTAATTTCGTTGGAAAAGCTGCCGTGATAGAAAGCTGTATGCGAGTCCTTATAGCAACCCTTATGTAAAATACAGCGTAGTCCGAGTCACGCGAGTCGGTGGCCAAGGATGCCTGAATTAACAATCGGACGACAGCGGCTTTTTGTGCTCTAATTTACAACTGCATACCCCTTGAACAATTTATAATTCCGTTGACAAAAATTAACTACGTGTTTTTGCCCGTTTGGAATAAATTTGAATTTCTGTTTTATAACGTCGACGATTCAGAATTACGTTTTATAACGCTGCTATTTTTCTTTTTTGACGATTACCATCTACTACCATTTACCGATAAAACTAAAAGGTATAAAATAATTATTCACACTCTATCACTCTTTATCTCTTACATAAAATATCCAAGCTTGACGTTTACTTGCTTGGACAAATGCAATTTTCGTATGGGACCTCATAGTTTGCAACAAAATATAGTTGAGTTTACTTACAAATGTTAACTTTAAATTTTCAAAATTTATCAAATTTTTTATAACAAAATTTTACTAAATTTGGTAAGGAAATTTCAGATAAAAAAGAAGATTATTATAATAAACTTTTTTAAAATCTTTATTTCAATACGACATCCACTTTTCTTAAAAGTGGAAGGTCAAAAAGTCAAGGTGAAAAATCACTTATATTTAGTGGTCTATTTACCAAATTACTTCTTTGAAATCATTTTTCCTTTTATATAAGGTTTTGGTTGAAATGAAAAAGTTAGTGCCACGAGCGGGATTCGAACCCATGACCTTCGGGTAAATACTACTCAAATGGTAGAGCAGCGGCGTATTGAGCATAAGGTCGTGGGTTCGAATCCCGCTTGTGACGCTGACTTTTTTTATCTCAGCCCATACCCTACATGAAGATTAATTGAAAGATGTTAATCTAAAGTTAATCTGAACTGAAAATTCAAATGTTGGCTAATAAATGGTGAACTCGGTGGTAAAACAAGAGGTTTATTAAGACAATATTCTATTGTACTGCTAATATAAGTATTTTAATGGCAGTGTAATTCGGTATGTTTTGATCTTTATCCCGTTATTATAGTTCCTTTCATGTAAGGTTTTGGTTGAAATGAAAAAGTTAGTGCCACGAGCGGGATTCGAACCCACGACCTTCGGCTGAATACTACTGAAGTGGTAGAGCAGTGGCGTATTTAGTCGTGGGTTCGAATCCCGCTCGTGGCACTAACTTTTTCATTTCAACCAAAACCTTACATAAAAGGATAAAGTTATAAAAAAAAAGTTTAAGCGCTTTTAAGTATTACTTATCCTTCTAACGTAAGCGATAAACTCCAAAAATACTGACTTTTCTTTGAACCATATTGAAAGTGTCAAATTTCTCGAGCCTTGTAATTGAAAAATCTACGAAAATACGCAATCAATCGCAATTGTTTTTGGTGCCATTTTTTATTTTAAAAAATCTATTTTTTGAAAATGTATCAAAGAGTCGTAGGTCTCATTTGAAAAAATAATTCAATTAATTAAGGTTTTAAGTTGAGATAAAAAAAGTCAGTTTCACGAGCGGGATTCGAACCCACGATCTTCGGCTAGATACGCCGCTGCTCTACCACTTGAGCTATCGTGACGTCGATCCTCTCGGGCACCAACTTCCCATCTTAACCCCACCTTTCGAATTTTCCCTCCTTTTTGCCATTTTTCAAACGTAGTGTAATCTATTTGATTCTCGGCGACAAATGGCCTCGGAGAATTTTAATGAAATATACTTCATTTTAATCCATTAAATTCACTATTTTTCGAGGACCGCTTGACCAATTAATACAAGTCAATTAATTAAGGTTTTAAGTTGAGATAAAAAAGTCAGTGTCACGAGCGGGATTCGAACCCACGACCTTCGGCTTGATACGCCGCTACTCTACCACTTGAGCTATCGGCACCAACTTCCCATCTCAACCCCACCTTCGAGTTTTCCCTCCATTTTGCCATTTTTCAAATGTCGTGTAATCGATTTGATTCTCGGCGACAAATCGAATCCCGCTCGTGACACTGACTTTTTTATCTCAACTTAAAACCTTAATTAATTGAATTGTATTAATTGGCCAAGCGGACCACGAAAAATAATGAATTAAATGAAAAAATAATGTTGATACTCAATCACCCATAACTGTGGCACAAAAAAAGGTTATTCCACTTATTTTAGTCCTTTGGAAAAAAAACTATGGAGTTACTATGTAATCTTATTTTAGTTAACACACCGTTTTCGAGAAATGTGGGTGTCCTATTGAATTAAAGACCCCCGGTATATAATTTATATTGGGTTGTCCGGAAAATAATGCAGGATTTTGGTATTAAACAAAAAAAAAGAAACTAGTTACTTTAAAGCAATGTTCTTTAATCAAAATAATTTCCCATACTCTCAATACATTTCTCCCAACGTGTTGGTAACTTATTAATTCCGTCTGAGTAGAATTCAGAATTTTTAGAATTGATAAAGTCAATAAATGCATTTTCCAGTTCCGTTTGATTTTTGAATATTATGTGTTGTAAGTAGTGGTCCAGGTGTCTAAAAAAATGGTAGTCAGTAGGCGAGAGGTCCGGAGAGTAGGGTGGGTGAGGCAAAGTTTCATAGCCAAGCTCCAATAATTTTTGTGACGTTACACGTGACACATGTGGTCGAGCGTTGTCATGCAACAAAATGGGCCCTTTCCGATTGACCAAAGAGGGCTTCATTACTGCCAATTTCTGATGCATGGTATTAATTTGGTTACAGTATGATTCAGCATTGATGGTTTCGCCAGGATTTAAGAAGCTGTAGTGTATTAAACCAAATGAAGCCCACCATACCGTAACCATTACCTTTTTTTGATGAGTTGGGGGCTTTGGAAAATGTATTGGAGCTTCTCCTTTGTCGAGCCACTGTCCAGAACGTCTAGTGTTATCGTAGAGAATCCACTTTTCGTCACATGTAACAATTCTGGCCAGAAATGGGTCATTTTTGTTTCGACAAAGAAGTGATGCACAAACATCAAAGCGCTGATTTTTTTGGCGATCGTTTAATGAGTGTGGAACCCAATTTTCGAGTTTTTTCACTTTTCCAATCGCCTTGAGGTGGTCAGCGACGGTCGTTTTACTGACTTTGAGTTGCTCTGCAAGTTCTCGAACAGTTGTTTTGGGGTTTTCTTCCACCACTGATCGCAGAACATCATCATTAAGAGAGGAAGGCCTTCCACGACCTTCTTCATCTTCAAGGCTGAAATCTCCCTCCCGAAATTTTTTAAACCACCTTTGCACAGTGCACTCATTAACACAACCCTCGCCCCAGACTTGGTTAATGTTTCTAGCCGTTTGGGCTCCGCTTCGGCCGAGTTTAAACTCGTAAAAGAAAATCGTACGAAATTCTCGCTTTGACATTATAAGGATGACTGAATTATTTCCAAGTAGCGGAATGCTACAGAGGTAAACAAACAATATCATTTGAGTAATCCTGTAAACGTAAACAGAATATTTTATATAGATTTTTTTTAATGAAAACTTAAAATCCTGCATTATTTTCCGGACAACCCGATACATAGGTGGCTGGGCATTATACTAAGAAACGTTAATTAAACTTCAAAAATCATACGCAATGTTGCAATTTTCAATTGATTATTGCCAACTCTTAACTAGAGATGAATATTCGTGTTAAAAAATTATTGTTGTTCAGGTTCAATTATTAATCTTGATGATAAAACTTTTAGAAAAATCTGTCGTAATATTGTAAGTCGGGTATTGATAATTTGCAATTGTTTATATTCATTCAATACGTTAGATTGTCCGATTTCTGAATATTTTCTAAAATAGTTAAAGGTAACGTTCAAAGTCCTCGTAATAAGTACTATTGTATCTATTTAGTTTCAATTCTTTACAAAAGGGAGATTTTCTGAGACATTTGATATAAATGAGAGCTTGACGCCTGGTGAAACAACTGACTCATGTTTAATAAAACTTTCAATTTAAATTAATTTTTATGAATAAAAGCAAGGCATATTCATTTTTCGATATTACATTTTAAAGAAAGGAGGCTCACAAATTAGCAATCGTTTAAGCCTGTGGGAATAGAGTTTGACACTATCTTTTCTCTGCTAGGTCAACAAACCTATTTATTTCGCTCAAGGGTAAAACCAATTTTAACAATGTTAAGGCGGAAAAAGTCGATAGAGCACATCCTCCACAGCTTGTTATCGCGATCCGACCCGCTGACATTATAAAACGAAGAATATAAAAAAATAAAAAGTGGCGTCAATAGACGTGATGACCGAAAAGCTATTGCGCGTGGAGAGCACGGTCCATAGCTCACCACAAGGATTCTTACTTTCAGGCCAAAGACTGCGAATGTGCCCGGCATGCAGATAAAGGTTGCTCAATGTGTCTAACTTTGTTGAACGGTCTCATTCCTTGGCTCCATATAGAGAGCGAGCAGGAATGCCACTCGTTATGAGAACTGCCCGAGCAAATCCTCAAATCTTTTGGTCCCCTGGTCCATATTGCATGTGTATGGGTATGCAATAGATTCTTGATTTTAGTTAATTTTTTTATTATATTTATAAATTTGGTGTTAGATATATTTTGTTACAATTAAACCTGAGAATCAAACTTAAGCGTGAGTGCGTAGTCCAAGAGGATCGATAGTAGACTATTGTGAATTTTATCGACCGTCAATTAGATTGAATGGCGTAGCTTAAATTTAAAAGGTGACGTACGTAATTCACCCTAATTGAATGGCAAGTAAATAAAAAATAATGCGTTTAAGAATTAGTGAGGGGGTGAGTGGGTTTAGGTTAAATCTGAATACGGTGTTGGCATCCCGTCTAACCTAATTATTCCAATTTTGTTCAAAATATTGAATTTCGTTTTTTTGATAAAGGTGATCAATTTAATTAAATTCCTATTATATGTTAGTATATATAAAGATAATTGACTTAATTTTTACACGTTCAAACCGATTAGACGAAACTTTAAAAGTATATCAATTCATAATAATAGTAAGGACGAATAATATTTGATTAATCAGTTATCGATATATTGAGAACCAATCAATCATTTTATTGACTAAGCCCTTATAGACCCCGAAAGACACATTCTCAAACAATTCCTAGGTTCCTCTTAAGTGAATTTAATGAGAAAAAAAATCGTCGAAGTATTAAATTATTTAAATCCAATGATAATAACATTTTTATATTTATCTTTTTAAGGTAGAACAGTTCATTTGAAACATTGTAAGGAAGTTAGTTTAGAAAATATTGGAGAATATTGGAAATTCTTAGACACTGGAAAACTTGATAAAATTTGTTAAAATCAACCCTTGTACTATTTACATTCATAACAATTTGATCATCATATCGCTATATTTTTATCCTGCATCCTGCATCCTGCATCCTGTTTTTTTTCCCCGGCCGGCTAGCTGCCTTGGCTATTGCCGGCACCTCACATTTCTTCCACCTCACTTTTTAAAAATTTATTTATTTTTATTTATATTTTTTTTTGGGGTTGTGTTCTGGGACGTTATTTCTACATTTTTAGCCCTCCAGCTCGTGGTGAAAAGGCTCTGAAACTATCTCATTCACTAACATTCAATCCTAGCCTAGCCTATATGCGGGTTTCAGAGTACTCGATATTCCTCTGAAGACCCGCCCTCGTTCACGCTAATAAATACATTCATACATTATGTACAATTAAAATTACAATTAATCGAAAATATAAACCTAGGTTGGTGGGTGTATGGGGTACTTGATATTCCACCATAGACCCACCCATGCATATACCACTATCGCACTAATAAATACATTCACTCAAACAGGAACAAATCATTATATATTTACAATAAAAAAATACGGAGCCATTGGTGCATTTAATATTACAACAGTGCCTCCGCCCATTCACTCTAAAAGATATTATAGCCTAACACTAACCTAAATCGGTGGGTCTGTGGGGTACTCGATATTCCTGCACAACTCTCCCATCCAAACTCACTTTCGCGCCAATAAATACATTCATTCTACCCAAAACACACAAAGAGAGATTTCCTAGTTTGGTGGGTCTGTGGTGTACTCGATATTCCTGCACAACTCTCCCATCCAAACTCACTTTCGCGCCAATAAATACATTCATTCTACCCAAAACACACAAAGAGAGATTTCCTAGTTTGGTGGGTCTGTGGTGTACTCGATATTCCGACCACTACCCACCCATACACTCACACATTCTCGCCAATAAATACACTCACTTCAGGAAGGGAAAACGAAACCAAGTGTGGAGAAGTATTAAAGGCGACCATATGCATTTATTTGCTTCAGATATTCGATTACTTTCTTGCTGTCGTCATTGCTGTGTTGTAAAACCTTTTTCAAACTCGAGGAAAGGCCACACTTTGTTCTGTCCGGCGCCAATAGTTCGCATTCGGTTAATAAATGCATAACAGTTATTTGTGCGCCGTACAATTTCATCCTGTACTTATTTTAATATAAATTATTCAATAGACGGTACTAAAATCACGTGCCTGGCGGGCCTTGTAAAACAGTTTTGAAGGTCGGTCGTCGTTGAAACATTTCAAGTGGGTTCGCGATCATGAAACGGAATCGCGTGTCTTCTCAAAAGACCGCAAACGTTGAGTGCGAGTCAGAGAAACAACAAAACCAAAAATTGGCAGGGCTAGCTCATAAATATCAAAATACTTATAAATAAAATAACCCTTATAAAACGTGTACAAGTGCAAACAAACTCGTGTCAGAAATGGTCAAGTGATTTAATATGTTGTAGTAGCGTGGACTTTAATGCTATACTCACCAGATCAAGGTTTTTTTCTATATGTTTTTATCGTTTGTTCTTACCTGGCTAAGATTATATTCATTGAAGGGCTGGAAAATGAGAAAATAATTTTTAGATTCAATTTAACTTCTTCCCAAATGTGCTCTTGAAAATAGTGCATATTTCAATAAAATTGCTTAACTCATTTATTGTATAATTTTCCTTATACTAGTGTGTTGTTGGTATTTTTTGTGATTACAAATAATTACACTCAAATCTTTGAAAAACTGATTATTTTTAACCCTATATAACAGATTAACAAACATTGTCTTCCTTGAAAAAATATTTGAATATTCATTAAGTGTGTGGTGGTTAGTGACCGTTAATCGATAATTATTCAGAAATCGTGAGATGCGGTCTGGTGTGATGTAGTTTTCAGAAAAACATTTTCTTTATCGTGCCAACGTTTCGATCTTTATTGAGATCATCTTCAGGGCTCAAAGTGTTTGTCCTCTGTGTAATTGTGCCACTCTCAACACGACAGGCAAGAATGGCACAATTACACAGAAGACAAACACTTTGAGCCCTGAAGATGATCTCAATAAAGATCGAAACGTTGGCACGATAAAGAAAATGTTTTTCTGAAAACTACATCACACCAGACCGCATCTCACGATTTCTGAATAAATATCCATTAAGTTTAAGTCAAATGATTATGCCATAGAGAAAAAACTATTCATATTAATAAATTAACGTATTCGTGATTATCATATGATTGTAGGTACGTTTGTAGACGTGAAAATGGTAAAAAAGCACACACTGAAAAGTCCCTACTTCCTTCATCTCTCTTACTCACTTCCAACTTTATATCATTCTCAAAGGAGAAGTTAACAACAAAAAAATAAAATTCTGGGCAATTTGTACGTGGTGGAAGGGTTTCTCAAGTTGCGGCGTTCTTGGACAAAAAAGGGATTTTTAAAGGTCAAGGGCGGGACCGTCATGTTATTAAGAGGGTAAATATTACACCCCCTGAATATATTGCCTCGCCGATCAGATTGAAACTAAAATTGTTTGTAGGGCTTATTTTAATATTTAAACGATAAAAACAATCTATACTCTTTATTATTCGAGATGTATTTAAAGTATAACTCTATACTCTTTCACCAAAAAATAAACATTTATTATCTCATGAAAACATAATTTATTATCAATACTAAACCCAAATTGAGGGCTTTGTCTTTAAATATGATTTTATGAAAGGTGATAATATCGCATTATTGATTAAATTTATCTCAGCGACCTCGGAAAAATCAGAAAATGTTTTCCATATTTTGAAATAAAATCTATAAAGTAATTAAAACTTTTTATTAAAGTTTAACATAACTGGGTCAGTCCTAAAAACTATTGTTTAGATTTTTGACGAGGAAATGACCCAAACTAATGTACGCAAATAAATATAAACCTTTGTTTTTAACAATTTGTAAAAATCAAATTTTACGTCAAAATTTACACAAAAAGTTTATATTTATATTGATAATTGATTTCCGAAGCGAGTGCCGTTTATTGCATTCTTAAGCGTTTAATTATATTATTAAATACACAATTAAAAACTAGGATTTTATTTTTTTTTAATTTTAATTTTCTAGGTTTTACGTTAAGATTTTCCTACAAAACAAATAAAAATTTCATTTCTATAGATTTTAGTGAAATAACAGATTTTAATGAATTTTTTGGTAATACAAAGTCGAAATAAAAAAATTCGGATCAGAAAGGATCTTTCGAAGGTATGGGCTGTATGTTGCAGAAGGATAAGGTCGATTGGGGATGAGCGGGTGTTACGAATGTGATGTGAGGAGTTGAATTGGAGGGATTGGATGATGTAAGGAGGACGACGAGTGTGGATGGAAAAGAAAGCAACCTAGGAAATACTGTGCACGGAAGGAGGGGAATAGCCAGGAAAGTTGGAAATACAAACCCGACACCCGGGATCCCCGTGGGGTGCCGTACACAAATCTTACGCAACAATTCATAATACGCTCAATCGCGCGTTCTCCCCCTCCGAGAGACCACCATATGCCAAACAGCTATAATCGAAGAAGGGAAGTATAAAGGAAGATACAAGAAGTTTGCGGGTGGAGAAAGGTAAGAGAAGCCAGGACCGACGAAACAGGCTGAAGGAGGCGATGGAATGGCGGCAAATTTGGGAAATGTGAGAATGCCGGGAAAGGTTTTGGTCAAAGACTACTCCTAGGTTTTTAACCGAAGAGCAGAAGGGGATGGGATGATTATTTAGCATGAGAGGTGGGATGCTGGGGAGGGAATTGAGGAGTTGCCTGGACCCGACAATTATGGCGGTGGATTTGGACGGATTGAGGACTAGGGAATTTTTATGGGCCCATTCGTTGATGGAGTTTAGGTCTTTTTGGATCTTGAGAGTGGCCGAGTGAAGATCGGAAGTTTGGGAGTCATCGGCATATAGGTGATAGTTGCAGGACTGGATGGAATCGGGCAGATCATTGATATAAATGGAAAAAAGGATAGGAGAGATGCTAGAGCCTTGAGGCACCCCAGATTTTAGAGGGAGGAAGGAGGAGGTAAGGCCATTGGGAAGGGAGACAGCTTGGTGGCGATTGGTAAAGTAGGAGTGGAACCAACGGATGGTGCTGGTGGAGAAGGAAAAAGATTCGAGTTTAGAGAGGAGAGAAGAGTGAGGGACAGAATCGAAGGCTTTAGAAAAATCAAGAAGGATAAGTATAGTAACTTTAACTAGTATTATACTTAAAAATCGATAATTGTGTACTCTAAATTTTCCAATGTTCACGGTCTCACAACCGTTGGAATTCTGTATTTCTCTTCTTTGAGTCTTTATAAAAAAAACAAAAACCGTTTCCTTCTGATAATCATCTGAATAGGTTTTAGTCTGGTTTATAGATATAAAGGTCAATTTCTCAATAGATTTTTTTTAGTCTCGGTAGATAAAAATAAGAATGTCGTAGCTAGGAAAAATTTCACAAAATGGTCTATTTATAGTTGAATAAAGAAAGATTATATTTTGTTTGCTAAAGAAAGTTGAAGAACGAGAAAAAAGTAATTAATCAAAGATGGTAACATATAATTACAAAAATGGGTTAGTCTATACATGCAATCAGCAATTTTTGTTCAATTGCTGTTATGAAAAAAATTGTTAATCAAAAACTTACCCATTGGGTCGGAGGGTAGACTGGAAAAGGTGCGATCTCCTTGGTGGCCACATGGCTTGGAAGTTCGAATCTTCCTCTCCGGTACTTCTTCTGTCTCTGCTTTTGTTTTTCTCGTATATACAGAGCCGCCTGCATGCTAGACACTCCATTCCGTCGACTCTCGTATCATCCATCCCATAATATCCCTCATCTCTTATCAACAGATGCTCAGGATTTTAAGTCTGTCGAGGAATCTTTCCTTTCCCTTTTGTCAAAAATATTCGTTCTTTTTCTTTAAACTTTTGTGTAAGTAAATTTGTTGTAAAATTATTTTATGTTTTTATATCTCGTATTTACTATAAAATGGACCACGAATATAAGCGTTGAAGCGATTTCATAATAATTGACATTAATAGCGAGCGTATTGTCCTATACAAAAGTCAACTTTCTTCTCCATTTCCATACGCATATTTTTAAAAATATATATGCTTTTTATTTTAAATATCTTATAGTAATAAATGTATCATTTTTTCTCAGTTTTTTTTTACATTTAACGCGAATGATATGTGGACACAAGAAGCGTAGAGTAGGCCGTGTCGATAGCGATGAATATAAAGTATGTAAAAGAGTACGTTTATTTTTATTTGGTCCTTAAGTTGCCTAGTACGTGCGGCGCTTACCTGAAAAACAATCACTTTTCAGCACCGACAGAATCTTTGGGCTAAATCAATCCATTACACATTCATACGAATTTTAAACAATCCAATTAATTAACAATCTTTTGTTATACGGTTCGTTACTCAAGCTTTGCAATTACATTCTAAATTCAATGAAGATGTAATGGACTAAGAACGCCGAGAGGGTTCTATCATTGTGCCCAATTATCGTGTCCTAAATAGCAAGGGCTCTTCAAAAGCTTGAGGAGAAAGCTAAGGGCTCAGCTGGTTATCCTCTTTCGAATGGTGGGAATAAACTCAAAGCCTAACACGAGATAGAAGGGACAATGCGATAAAGGGCCTGATTGTACGTAGGAGGGTACGAATGCGTTTAACCAGATGAAATTCGAAGAAAATCTGTTTTCCTGTTTCAATGGAAATATGGGAAACCTTTCGCTAAGGCCGCATTGAATTTTAAAAAAAGTGTATAAAAAAATAACATTGTTTTTAGTTAAAATTCCTCGAAAATCAAATTAAAGAATATTCCTGTTTCATATAAGGCAGTGTTATATTCATTGCAGAGAAAAAAATATTAGCTGATTAAAATTATTTTTTTGGCAAATTTTGATTTGATTCTCTACAAGGTTGTTACAAAAGTCTTTGTACATGAAAGCATTATTAATAATTCATTTACGTGTTAGTGGTCTATTACTTCTTTCAATTAATTATTCTTTTCTATTCAATTATTCTTTTTTGTAAGGTCTTGGTTGAGATAAAAAAAAGTCAGCGTCACGAACGGGATTCGAACCCACGACCTTCGGCTAAATACGCCGCTACTGTACTTGAGCTATCGTGACTTCGATCCTCTCGGCCGCCAATTCTCCATCTTAACCTACAGAATTTTTCCTCCTTTTTGCCATTATCAAATGTCGTGTAATCAGGATTGGATTATCAGCGACTTATGAAGTAGCCACGGGGAGCTGTTTAGTGAAGTGATACTTCTTTTACTTATTAAATATTATTCCATTTTCGTTTTAGTAGTCAATTTACCAAGTCACTTCTTTCAATTAATTATTTTTTCTATGTGAGATTTTGGTTGAGATAAAAAAAGTCAGTGATACTTCACTAAACAGCTCCCCGTGGCCACTTCATAAGTCGAAGAAATAATAATTAATTGAATTATTAATAATTGTATTTTATTACACTTGTTTTAGATAAGATAATCACAAGCTGTCATGTTGCCGCTGCAACAATATTCTAATGAATTATATAGCGGGTTAATAAAGGGAGTATAAATAATAGTACGAAAATATTATTAAAAAGTCACGTTGGCTGAGAACAAAGCAAATGTGAATCGTGTCCTGAAGCAGTTCGATTTTTCGGTTTTGGCCGACGTGTCCCGAAAATATCTTTAGCGTAGCTTTAAAAGGGCTGTTTTAATTGAATTCGAATGAGTTATAAACAAATCATCGGTAATCGATTTCATTCCGTGTTTCCGGTGAGAAAATAAAAGGGAAATTCAGCCTTTCCGTTTTTGAAACGTTAAACAGTTTTTTTCCGACTTTACAGTTCATACATTATGTAACTATTAAAAGAGCCAAACACATAAATTTGTTTTTATGTTTGTTGTGGTAATCAGCATTGTGTGGTGATTAGTGACCGTTAATCGATGATTATTCAGAAATCGTGAGATGCGGTCTGGTATGATGTTTGTTTCAGAAAGATATTTTCTTTATCGTGCCAACGTTTCGATCTTTATTGAGATCATCTTCAGAGCCTGGGATTTACAAACATTGTTTAAATTTAACAAATACATGTAGGATGTGGACAAAAGTGAAATTATACTATACAAAATATATTTTTTATATTCAAAGTATTTATACTCACTCAAAATGTTTTTTTACACAGAAAACAAACACTTTGAGTGAGGAGAAATACTTTGATTGAATATTTAAAAAAATATTTATTTGCATTGTATAAATTCACTTTTTTCCACATCCTATAGGTATTTGTTAAATTTAAACAATGTTTGTAAATACCCGGCTCTGAAGATGATCTCAATAAAGATCGAAACGTTGGCACGATAAAGAAAATGGTTTTCTGAAACCTACATCACACAGGACCGCATCTCACGATTTCCGAATAATCATTAGTAATCAGCATTGGTCAATTAGGCTGATTCTCTATTTCAAGTGATAAATTTTGTGAGCTAATATGTATACACAAATATAAAAATAATTACAAATATTTATTCCTTCGGTTTTAGGTTCCGTCTCGATGTTTACGATATATCTTTCAATTAATTAAGGTTTTTAGTTGAGATAAAAAAGTCAGTGTCACGAGCGGGATTCGAACCCACGATCTTCGGCTAGATATGCCGCTGCTCTACCACTTGAGCTATCGTGACCTCGATCCACTCGGACACTTCCCATCTCAACGCCACATTTTGAATTTTCCCTGCTTTTTGCATTTTTCAAGCGGACCACGAAACTAGTAAATTTAATGAGTTTACGATATAGATGACTCAATAATAATTATTATAGCTGAATTTTAGAATATACCTGATTTATGTAATATTTTCTTTCCTCATAATATCATCTACTTATTGACAGATTAATATAAATTAGTAAAATTTGGAAGCTTCTACGCTCTCTTTCTGGATAATGGTACTTTTTAATTTTTGAAACACAAAACGAGGAATGGAAAACGATGTTACAATTACCTCAACATCTTTTTAAAGAGGTTTGCTTTTCTTCAGCCGTGAGGGCCATCGATCAATTTTCTCTGGATTTAACTTATTGTGTTTATGTACGAAGAATCTTTTTTCAGCATCTGGTACTCTTCTCAGCCAATTGTGTAAACAAACCGAGTTTGGGAGAAGAAATCCCCACCAAATATTTCCATTTCGATTCAAGCAGAGATCAATTATTTTTAAACTAATTTCAACTTGTTTAAGATTCATTGTCCCGAATATCCTATGTTCTCTGACAATTCAATTACAGGAATTTTCCCCGGGGGGCGTTTGTCGTATTGAAAATAGAAGAGGACATGGAGTACATTTCTTTCTATAACTTAAAGTAAACTCGATTGATTTCTTGTCAGGCCACTTTATAGTTATTATTAACATAAATAAGAAATAGCATTTAATTTGATTGAAGAAAAATAAATTATGAAAATAAAATAATAACCGATGTTAAGCCACGGTCAAGGTTCGGTTTCTGTCCTGGCAGAGTAAAATCCGGGGGTAAAATTCGATTACGTCCCTCACGTCGTTCCAGTATTGCGTGATGGTTGGCCGTGACGCCGTTTTTTCTACATCCTTTGACCTTTCAATATTTTCTTCACCTCTTTAACAGATTTTAAATTATTATACAAAAGTAATATAAATACAACTAAAGTGATATATTATGTGCAAAAATTTACATGAAAAATCAAAATGATTAAAAACGACAATTTGAAGCATTGTCCTTGACTTTTTCACGTCAGAGTGGCATAATTAAACCGACGGTCTTACATAGAAGCCTCACATTATAAAATACTTAGCCCACAGCTAATGACCACCAGGGTTTAAAGCGCTTCATCCATTATTAAACGGTTTGGTAAAAAAAGGGGAAAATAACAAGAGAAAAGCCTGTGCTTTTTATACAAGGAGCTCTCAATTTACATTGATGGGACGTTTGTACATGAATCCTTTGTAAAACTTAAAACTTTTTTTACCTAGGTAGTAAGTTTTTTTATTGTACGCGATTCTGTTATAACAATCTGAATTTATTATTACATAAACAAATTGAGTTTAAACGTTTAACAAAATTTTAATTCCCAGAATTTGTATTTTGCAATTTTTTAACCAAAGGTTTCGAGGATTTCATTATACCTATTAGAGAATTTTTTTAAACGCATACCAATAAATGTTTTTAATCGTACATGCATTCAGCCACATTTGCTTCTGTATTTTTGATAATGATAGGCAAATGTCGGAAAAACCTGAGATTACAACAACAAAATTTAAACTTGCAAAATTCATGTCTCTTTCCTATATTTTTAAAGAAACTATAAAGAATAAGCATGTATCCTGAGCCGGAAACAAGGAATCGTCGCGATTAAGAATAGGCCATACGCGGTTGACACACGGGCACCTGCTCTTGGGCCAAAGCCCGCGCAGGTGCCCCTTATGCAGAAAAAGGTTGCTCGTGTCCCACATTCTGGAAACATGCCTTGGCTGCCATCCAATCTGAAAATGATACTCGAGCACTGCAGCGAGTTTCTGGGTCCCCTGTTTCGCTTTTTAGGGGAAATTGGGTTTTTTTATTGTATATAATATGTCTTATGTGTTGTATGTCTATATGTTTTGTCTGCGTCTTTGTATTTATTAGCGTGAATGGCGATGGATGAGGGTGAAATATAACGGCTGAAATGACCTAGATGAAGCCCCAGTCAAAAAAAATGAATCTTTTATCTTTTATCTCACGAGCACAGCATACGTTAATAATATCTTAAAACTGCACGACTTTTGAGATTTAGACTCTGTTGTTAAATTTTGAGGAATATTATTTAAACGAGTACGCACAGATTATTCAAATTATTGCTAAGTGCTAAGAAAAGACTAAGGACTTGGGATTACGGATATTAATCAAACTTTTTTTGGTGATATTAGATCAAAATAAAGCGTTCTTGCCCTAGAGATAGAGAAAATAATTAAATATTTTTTATATAATTTGTTGTTGCGTTTTGTAAGTAATAGTTGGTAATAGATTAAAATATTTTTTAACATGAAACAAATTAGATCACTCAAAAAACACAAATACAAAATTTTTGGCAAAAAATTCTAAGGTTTTTCACTTTACAAATGTCCGCGATTTGTGATTGAATAAATGCAATAAATTTTTAACGACTCCATTGATCCATAGGACAACTAAAATTGGATTTGAATCTAATGAACTTAACATAATGACATAAGTTAGGCCTCGACAAATAAATTAAAATTGGAGATAACAAATAAAACGATTGGATTTTATGTTGATTTCATTCTTATTTTCTCATTTACAAAGACACAAAATTTAACTTTTGGTCAAAAGCTAAATGAAGAGAAATTAAGCTTTGTAGGCGGTTGTAATACTGTGAACATCGGATAAAATCGGCGAAAATGAATTTTCAAATGGAACACCAGATATCGAAGAAAAACAAGGCCCAAAACGAGCAAAAATGTATATGTTTTTGTTTGCTATCAAAATTGAGAGTTTTAAAATGTGCTTTCAAACTAATCCGACTTTATTTATGATGTATATGCAATTATTTAATGAAAACCACAATGGCAGACGGAGTATTGTCCATTGTCTTTTGTAAATTTAATTGTATACGACAAAAATGTATAAAGTTTTATAAATTTACTTCTTTATTATTATTATTAAACGAATCCGAATTAGAAAAAAATAAAATTTAAATATTATTATAAACCGGGTGGTTCACTATGAGATATAAAATTGTGCATTGTAGACTGTATAAAGCGTATATTACACACACAAAAAACAGGTTTTCTAACTCACTTTGTCAAGAATTTTTAATTTATCCGTAAAAAGCGGTAGTTTTTAAAATTTATGTTAAATTTTCTAAAGATAGAGATTGAACCCTTTCAGTCCAGCTGATGGCCATTTCGCTGACACAAATCTATAAAATGTAAATATCGTAAGATCTTTAAGGAACTTAAAAAATTGACTACTCTGTGAAGAAACCTCTCTAAGATCGGTGAATTTCACAGGAGACTTATTTATTGCACGAAAACATGTTCACTACAGATTAAATCGATCTAAACGAATGAAAACAGCCCAATGGTTTTGAAGATTATTGTTTGTTTATCAGGAAAAGATTTGACTTTTATACTTTAACTCCTACTGCAACAAAAGTGTATAATGTATTGTATGAATGCAGCCAAAAATCTGCGAGAATTTTTCACTTTCTATGAAAGGAGAGAGGAAAAGTATTAGGCTATATAGGAAGAATAATGACCTGCACTTCAAGAACTTGTTGCAGTGAAGTGCCGAGATTCATAAGGTATGAACCTACCTACTTAACTAGATAATTTTTTTCTTTTCAAAACAATTCATCTTTATTGTTATTTTAACCTGTTGTTCATTTTTTCATGTAATAGAAAATTCTGTCATCAGTACAAATGATCAAATGTCATAAAACCTTGATTTACCCACGATACACGTTCTTTTTTTTCGCTTAATTCTCCAGATAAAAAGAATAAACCAATCCAACGAAGCGTGGAAAGGTTGAAGAAGGTTTTCAGAAATTTTCTAATCTCTATGAGGTTTTTTCATAGAATAGTAGAATAGTACATTTTTGAAATTCTTCAAAGATCTTTCAATGCTTAATTTTGACGTAGATTTTTAACAAAAACCTCCAGTTCGAATATTCGTTTTAGGTGTGATCAGTTTGTTTTATCAAAAAAGAAATATTAAAAAAATGATATCTTCTCGACGGAGTTAGTTCGTAAACCTGTTTTTGGGGCATTCTGGTCTATTTACATTTACTATCATCTAGTTTTTTATTGCTTCTCATAGCAAACCACCTTCTATCTAATAGAAAATAGCATTACGAGACCTCCTAGGAGGCCTCTGGTCTCTCCCTGATAGATCAGGGGGAGTCACCCACCTTGGTGCCTGAGCGACTCTGAGGTTGGGCTCTGGTCGGGCGCCATCGACTTCTTTGGTCATTTTGGCGCACTTACGTTCCCTAAAACAAGTCATTCTCACACTCATACAACAAATACATATATACTCCTATATATAAACCCAATCACACATGCATATCCTCTGTCTAGAATCCTAGTCGGAGGGTATTCGATATTCCGCCCCGACCTGGCTTAGCGGAGCAGCGGTGGAGCCTTGAAATAATATGCTGCACCGCCGCCCAGCATACTCCTATTCTAACATAAACTAATTTTAAACTTTGACCTGTGAAATAAATACCCCACTATACACAACCCATTATCGCAATATCTCTTAAAAACCTAAAAAGTTTTTCCTTAAACTCGCTGTCATGCTCGAGCATTCTCCTATAATCCGGCGGTATTCCATTTCGGTCCCTATACGGGGCCAAGCTGCGACACCCCTCCAACACGTGCGACACCGTGAGTCTGTCACTTGACATGCTGGGCACCTAGGTCGACTCGCGCCAATCAACAGGTACCCATGAGTCGCACGTGTGTGACCGATCCGCAGGCGGGTCAGGACAACGCTTTCCCTTCGAGATATCCCCTCCGGGCTCCACCGGTTGACCGTCGGCTTGACGGACACTAGCGCGTCAGTCGTGTCGGCCCAACGACGCTTCCACTTGTCTAATATCATATTTCACTATTCTCTTAGCGTCGTCAGGCCGAATCGGGGTGGTCCCAACATCATCACTATGAGGAACGAGAGTACCCGCTTTCGCGGCCAGGTCCGCTCTCTCTCGTTTCTCTCCAGTCCGACTTGTCCTGGAATCCAGGCTAAAACCACCCTTTTCCCGGCGCAATGTCCGCATATTTTAATTGGATTTTGGCGACCAGTGGATCCCGTGTATAAGGGTCTCTCAGGGACCTTCTATTTAATCTCATTTCATACGATCCTGTTTACTATTTTTATTCTACATTTAAAAAAACAATAAAAACAAATATACCGATATATCATAAATTTGAAATACACGCACAACAATGACCGAAAAGCATGCTTAAACAAATAAATTACTTTTAAAAAATTATTGGCTCCTAGGGGCGATTAGCAAGAACGCTCGTACACGTGTCTAATAATTTTTGACCTCGTATCACTAAAAAAACGTTTAATTAAAATTGGTGATCTCACGTACCTTGCAAGTAATTGTGTATTTTTGTGATATAAAAATTGAATTATCGAAAATCGAATTCGTTGGATTCATTGTTCATTATGTAAGGAAAAGTCGCATAGACCTTTTGTTACAACCTTTGAGAAAATTAAAATTATTTTAACGCCCTATGCTCAAAAAAATGTTTGTGATATAGACTTAATTCTTGTTTTATTTTTCGAAAGAATACTCACGATTTTATGTATGAGTTGTATTATTATAGTTACTTAAATAATTTCATGCCGATATTTTTTTTTAATGGCCTTATAGATCGATGCACATTTAGCCAAGGTGATATGATTATTGTATGTGTATTCATACTTGGGGAGGGAGTATCGTGCAAAAAGGACAGGGGGCGACGGTGGGAATCGAACCCACGACCGCGGCGTCAATGAGCCGGGAGTCTCTCACGCTAACCACTCGGCTACCGCGGTCCCCTCATATTTCTTTTAATACTACAGATTTGATCGTTCGGTACTTTTTAGTAATTTAAGGAATTGATAACATTCTAGCAGAATGTTTGTACAGTCTACTAAGGGAATTTTTTTAAAACACCTTTTGTCGGGTTTTTAGTTTTCGACAGTTGACAGAAAAACATACGCTCCTGATTTACCTGTACCATGATGTTTCAGCCACTAACAATCAATCTTCTAGAAAAAGCTTACCTTTTTCCAAAAAACTAGGCTATTTACCAAAGAAAAAAAGCTACTACTAAAAAATTGACAAATCGACCCTGTCTGAGATACCTCAGATATATCGGTTGTTGACAAAGCCGGTATTCTGGCATGATGTAACTCGAGGTAACTCGAATGCTGGTGGAGCCTATGGAGCTCGGAGGCCGGTGCGTGTTGAGCCTGGAGGAGTTCGAACCTCTTTTTGAACTGCTGATGTACATCTCCCGGGTGTTGCTGTTTCTTTATGTTCCTTCGCGCCTGCCTGCTCGCTAGACTCGCTCCACCCGCCGCCGCGTACATGCCAAACCATTACTACCTGCAACAGATCACAAATCAATATTAAAAAAAAAGATACAACGCATTGAGGTAGAATAGAGAAATAGGGGTGCATTGCGGATTCACAAGGAGGCCTCATGAATGCCTAAACCAATCACTTTTACACACTTATCTCTACAAGATAGACATTTATAGAATTCGTTCTCTTTTATTGTGTTTTATTTATTATTGGAATGTTATGTAACAATGTATTGGCACGTCACTCGTTTTAAAAAATTCAACAGTTTTGTTTATCCCCAAAGGAACCTCTTTGGATAAAACATGAGCGAATAATACACTGCAAGCACGACACGTAGTTGGTTTTTTTTCCTCCAATGCCTCTGATCTGAATTATTTATGAAGTGGGAATTTCAATTTCCATTTAATAGGAGAAAATTTTTACTAATAAGACAGTATGTAGTGAATGAACAGGTTCATTAAAGACATCGTGTTTTAAAACAAACCATTCTCCAAACAGGTATGTAAATAAATAAACCAATTTTGTAAAAAACCATCTGGGTTAAGGGCAATTGGAAAGTAGAGTAAAAAATAAATAAAAAATATTTTTTTGTATTGTATAAATTCACTTTTGTCCACATCCTACGTGTATTTGTTAATTTTAAACAATGTTTGTAAATCCCAGGCCCTGAAGATGATCTCAATAAAGATCGAAACGTTGGCACGATAAAGAAAATGTTTTTCTGAAACCTACATCANAGAAATCGTGAGATGCGGTCTGGTGTGATGTAGGTTTCAGAAAAACATTTTCTTTATCGTGCAAACGTTTCGATCTTTATTGAGATCATCTTCAGGTGGCACAATTACACAGAAGACAAACACTTTGGGCCCTGAAGATGATCTCAATAAAGATCGAAACGTTGGCACGATAAAGAAAATGTTTTTCTGATACCTACATCACACCAGACCGCATCTCACGATATCCGAATAATTATGTTTATTAAGTCACTAATCTCTACATGTTTTGCATTGTATAAATTCATTTTCTTCACATCCTGTATGATTTATAACATTTAAACAATATTTATAAATCCCAGGCCCTGAAGATGATCTCAATAAAGATCGAAACGTTGGCACGATAAAGAAAATGTTTTTCTGAAACCTACGTCACACCAGACTAAAATATTAATCCTCCTTACAATAAATTAAGGTTTTTAGTTGAGATAAAAAGTCAATGGCACGAGCGGGATTCGAACCCATTATCTTCGGCTTGATACGCCGCTGCTCTACCGCTTGAGCTATCGTGACCTCGATCCACTCGGTCACCAACTTCCTATCTCAACCCCACCTTTTGAATTTTCCCTACTTTTTGCCATTTTTCCATTAATCCTACTGTAAATTCGATTACACCAATAGAAAGCGCAGTAAAAATCATGTGAGATTATTTGTTTGTTTTTTTGTAATGTAAGTTAAGCAATCAAAGTACAAAATGAGTCAGAGATAATATTTTAACAAGTTTCCAAAGTTCTTGTCTAATGTTTAAGTTTGCTCTGTAAATACTAACAGATATGGTATTTTCAGAAAATTTCCTGCTAACGAGCTTTAAATATATGTTTCAATTAATTAATCTTTTTATGTGAGGTTTTGGTTGAAATGAAAAAGCCAGTGGCACGAGCGGGATTCGAACCCACGATCTTCGGCTAGATACGCCGCTGCTCTACCACTTGAGCTATCGTGACTTCGATCCACTCGGACACCAACTCCCCATCTCAACCTACAACCGTTCGTATTTTCTCTTTTTGCCATTTTTCAAACCTTACATAAAAAGATTAATTAATTGCAAGAAGTAATTTGGTCAACAGACCACTAAATATAATGGATTTAAATATATGATTTATTTTTTAAAGTGCTAAGTACCAGTGTACAATTAATGTTTAATTGCTAACTATTTCATTTTTCGGTCTCAAATGGATTGGAAAACGTGAAAATGTATGTATCAAACACTATAAAATTAACTGTATTTGTTCGTTTGCCTGTAAGAATTTCATTTTTAAGTTCATTGTGTATAATCCACCGTATGTTTCATATACTCTAAACTTTTAAATCAATAATTATAGTTACACAATCCTGATCTAGGATGAATTCTACGATAACTCGACGGAAAAACTTTGGTGTTTTCTTTCTAATTGGCCTCATCATTGATCATGTGTATTTTAAAATAATTTTTAAACGTAAGTGGGCGTATGTCGTGATTGGTATTCCTTCCATTAAAAGGATGTTTTCTGTAATCGTCCACACTTTACAGAATCTTTTTTTAAAATCCAACTTCATAAAAGAAGTGTAGAGATTAGTGACCGTTAATCGATAATTATTCAGATATCGTGAGATGCGATCCGGTGTGAGGTAGGTCTCAGAAAAACATTTTCTTTATCGTACCAACGTTTCGATCTTTATTGAGATCATCTTCAGGGCTCAAAGACTCTCAACACGATACACATGAATGGCACAATTACACAGAAGACAAACACGTTGAGCCCTGAAGATGATCTCAATAAAGATCGAAACGTTGGCACGATAAAGAAAATGTCTTTCTGAAACCTACATCACACCAGACCGCATCTCACGATATCTGAATAATTCATAAAAGATTTTGATTACTAACAGATAATTAACATTATGGTCAATAAATTAGGGGAATAGAAAAAAAAGATTTATTTATTTTTCTACATTTAAAATTACTCAACTTTCAATCCAGCAAAATTTGAAAGTTGAAGACTTTTTATGTTTTTAGAAATAATTGCTTTAAATGAAATGTGGGAGTAATTGTTCCAATTTGCTTAACTATTTCAATTTGGGGAATAGATAAAATAATAAATATTAAAAACGTATACGACGGTTTTGACAATGTGGCAGATATTTATGAAAAACGTTTTGATGGACTGTTAGTCATCTTATTTAATTTCTTTTCAAAAGGTGTTCGGATGCATATTCGTTTCAACTATTTAGATAGTTCATTGTTTGCAAGCAGCTGACGAGAACCGTACTAAAAGAGGAATCACTAGAATATTTACTGCAGGATGAAGTTATGTTTTTATAGTGTTTTACTCTTCTATATCGTAGAAATAGAAAGGACTTCTATTTTCTTCCTAAATGCTTGAATAGGTTTTCGGCTATGGTTGAGGAGACATGTATACATTTTTAGTCTGAAGGTACCAAGTAAATTTATGAAAGGAAAGCTTCATGTTGCCTTCATTTTAACAATAACCTTATTTACCAAAATCTATATAAAAACTAAAATCTAAAAACAATATCAAAAAATATTAGTACTGGTAAGAACTTTCCTTTCCATCTAAACTTATATGGGGAGACTATGGTAAAACAACTAAGAAATATTCTAACATACAAAAAAAAAATCAAACTGCGTGTGAGGAAATTTATACCTATATATACATTATTATTATTATTAACATATTAAAAAATTTAAATTACTTCAAATATATTTTTTGGCTCTTAGGCACGATTAACAAGGAATGATAGGAAGGACACGAGTCTAATATTTTTTGACCTAGTATCACTAAATGTTTGTTTGAAATCGGTAATATCATGTCCTTAAGTGTGTATTTGTACTACCTCCACTTATAATTGTTTCATTTTTTTTGTGTAAAATAAATTAAGAAACACCACTATTATGCAAATATTTTGGAGGGCGTCTTCGTAGTTTGAATTTATTAAATTTGAATATTCCAATGTCGTTTCACATTTTACTTTTTGTTTTACTCTTTTTGATAATTTATTAATTAATTATCGACACTCTACAGCGATGTATTTTTTTACAACTGGCAAATGATTTAGATCGCACGTTTTGACTTATCCTGTCGTCGACCTAGTTAGGGCTGTTTGGGTTTAGAGGTTTGGACAGGTGGTCGCTTTGAGATTTATGCCACGAATTAAACTACCCCTTGCGGACCCATTTTCCCTCCGGTTTTATTTACAACTTGTCCCGGTTTCGGTTCTACGGATTGAGAATTAAGGAATAAGCCTGTCTCCTAAAATAGGCCCTAGGGGCGTTCGGCTTTTGGTTATTACTTCTCCACACGAACCGTCCGACCGTGGTTTAGGGCAAAAAGCTAATCAGGAATTAGCCTCCGCTCTGACCAATTTAGAAGTCGGCCGTAATAATCTAATGTTTTCCTTTTATAATGTTCATTGGGCAGTTCTATTTTTGTTTACTTCAGGACATTTTTTTTTCTATCCGATGGTTACGTTTCAAATAAAAGCACTTCGATAAGTAGAGCAAACGTTCCTGTAAAATACGTTAATAACAATTCGGAATTTTTGAATAAATAACCCCGCATAGATTTTTTTATTTAAATCTTTATAAATTCACTGAACCTTGGCCTTAATGTTCTAACCTACATAATGAGCAAAGCTTTTTTTTTCTAGACGGTCTAACGGTGAAGTTGCATGATCACATTCGGCAGGCATTTTAGTCATCTAGAAAACTTAATTTATGGATATAAATGTCTAATTTTTGCACATATAATATTTTTTTTGTAATTGAAACATTAAAAAAATTGTAAAACACAGCTGGCTATACTTTTTACTTGTCCTTATCAGATTTTTTATATATTCATAAAACGCATACTGTCACACCTAGAAAAAATCAGAAATGTATGATATAGCCAAATCATAAGCCATGAAGTGTTCAGCAATGATTTCAAACATTTAAGTAAATCAGCATAACAAAAAATTGCAATGAAAAAATAATAAAAAAGAATGAGGTCAATAACAAATTTTATGTAAAGTAGAATATTGAAAAGTAAAAAATATAGCTAGAGCTAGGTTGTTTCTGTTGTTTATTGCCAATGTTATACCTTATTTTACTGTTTAAAGGGCTGATCATGAAAACATTATAGAGTACTTGCTTATTGAAATTGATTTCCGTCACTTTTTCTAGAGTAATACGTAAGGCGCTGATTAATAACTATCGATTACAACAAAATTTTTTTCCATTTGTTATTATTACTTGGTCATATATCAAACATAAAAAATCATTCTATAAGGAAAAGTAAATGTGTATTTTATTACATTTGTTAATCTTAGAAGATATCTAACTAAAAGTTTGCATAGGAAACTTTATCTTCATTTATTTCTTAAAGCGCTACATTATTTACACATAAAATAAAAGAAACAAGAGAAAAATACAAATAATAAAGAGCAGCAGTGTTTAAAGTAATGAGGTTACAATGATTTTTATAAATTTTCCCACCAGGAGGGCTGACTGATACTGTTTTTTTTCTTTTCTTTTTTTTACGAGGGTTCGCAACAACATAGGTTATATCAACCCTCGGGGTGTTGGTGTTGTTGGAAAAAACGCAGGGCCGCTGGATTCGAACCCGGGACCTTTATCTTACAGTGATGAGCGTCGTGTCAACGCCTAGACCGTTGCGGGCACCGACATCCCGACTGATACTGTAGCAAATGAAATTAAATAAACAATAATAAAATAGGCTTGAAAAAATTGTACCTACTCTTGATCTGTTTGAACATATTCTAATAGAACACTAATGTTGACAAATAAAATACTTCTAACATTACGATAATCCATATCGAATGATTTTATGATGAGTCAAATAAAGTACAAAACAATCGCGTGACGAACTGTAATTTCTCAGTCACAATGGACATTTAATCTGTGATAATTTAAGAATGAAACATATCAACTTTAAGAGCCTGTAGGGTAAAATTACCAAAAAATTGGGTAATATATCTGAAAATTCGCGTTTGTTATTTAACCGACAGTTGAACAAGAGCCATCGTGGGACGTGCGGTTGTAAATATGGGCCGAGGCGGTTTTCAGCAAATACAGTTACCTGGATGAATAGTCGTCGGCGGAGACCGAAAGGTCATAGGTCACACCACCAACCGGGGCCCAGAAAGATCAATATTTGCAGCTGCAACTCTTCCGACATACGCGAGATGGAAACTCGGATTTTCTTTGCCGCGACCTACCTGACTAAAACCTGCAATTATAAATTTGACTCAGACTAGTTTACTTTTGTTCATATACGCCTGACTAGTATTCATTCTTACTCTCTCTCTCTCTCTCTCCCTCCCTCTCTCTCTCTCTCTCTCTCTCTCTCTCTCTATCCCACTCTCTCTCTCTCTCTCTCTCTCTCTCTCTCCCTCTCTCTCTTTCTCTCTCTCTCTCTCTCTCTCTCTCTCTATCCCACTCTCTTTCTCGCTCTCTCTCTCTCTATCCCACTCTCTCTCGCTCTCTCTCTCTCTCTCTCTATCCCACTCTCTCTCTCGCTCTCTCTCTCTTTTCTTTCTCTCATTCTCTCTCCTCACTCACTCACTCATTCACTAGGTATTTCTCTAAATATCTATCTGTATAACTGTCTATATCTAGCAGTCATTTATTTATCTATTTCATTTATCTACCTATCTATATCTCTAGCTATCTCCCTCTAACTCTCTCTCTCTCTCTCTCTCTCTCTCTCTCTCTCTCTCTCTCGTAGTATAAACCGTTAGCCAATCAATCTCGTTCTGTTTCTTTCTCACTCTTATTACTTTGTTAGATTTAATAAAATAATAAGTCCAAAGTTCTTTTTTTCAAGGCGCTTGAATAGTTTAAAACACACTTGACGGTACGGTCGTGCAGGTTTAACATAGCGAAGCGCCGTATATTATCATTTACGTCAGCCCAGTTCGATCACTTAATTAATCTCTCTCTCACTCTCTCTCTCTCTCTCTCTCTCTCTCTCTCTCTCTCTCTCCCTCACTCCCTCCCTTTTCTGTCTCTCTCCCTCTCCCTCTCTCTCTCACTCTCTCTCTCTCTCTCTCTCCCCCTCACTCCCTCCCTTTTCTGTCTCTCTCCCTCTCCCTCTCTCTCTCTCTCTCTCTCTCCCTCTCTCTCTCTCTCTCTCTTTTTTCTTTCTCCCATTCTCTCTCCTCACTCACTCATTCACTATGTATTTATGTAAATATCTATCTGTATAATTGTCTATATCTAGCTTTCATTTATTTATCTATTTCATTTATCTATCTAACTATCTCTATCTGTCTATATCTCAATTTCCCTTTCGATCTCTCTTATTACTCTCTTTCTGTATCTCACTTTCTCTCTCTCATTCTCTCTTTCTATCTTTATCTTTTTCTCTCTTTTTCTTGCTTTACCCCACGCTTTCCTTTTCTCTTTATTTTTCTCTTCATCTTGCGTATCTTTGAATATCTTTCTTCTACTTAATAATACTTATTCTCGCTGTCTCTATCTCCTCTCTCTCACATACACACACACGTGCACGAGCACATTTTCTACGTTGATGTTTGTCATTGTTGTATATTGGTTGAACCAAAAGGTTTGTTTTTAACCAAGGAACCAATTAAACAATTTATTAATTTTTTCCAAAAAATTGTCTCTAGGAGTGCATAAGTACGAAAATATATAAACTAAAATATCGAAAAACGACTTTTCTCGAGCGGTTGTACTACTGTCCGGAGAATCGCAATCATTTTTTAAAAGTGGCCGATGGTCACGAAGGCCACTTTCCTCACTCATATCTCTATAATTAGAAACCACTTGTTTTCCTGTTTCTTAGGTTGACAATTTAAAATATCTTTAGAAGCGACCTTCGTCAAGTACTTATAAATCACTCGCCATCTCAATGGTTAAGACCGTTTTAACAACTAAGCTCCATGTATTATTTAATGAAGATGTGATATTTGAAGAACGGATATCACGTAAAATGTAGGAGAAGTGGGCTTTTATAAGTATATGCATCATTATACTTCGGTAACTTAATAAAAATCCCATATAACTTAGACTCGTTTTGCAATGTAAGAAAAAATAATAACTGAAATCTTTTGTAAAAGTTAAAAAACAAGCGTAGCGTTAAAATGTATACGTCTTGTGAAGTAATTTCTACGTAATAGGGTATTTATGTCATTTTTATGATTATATGTCGACGAACGCTACGAAAGTCATTAAAACTTCCTCCTTGAATCCAACTTTTTCCTCTTACAATTTGCATCTTACTAATTAAAAATGTCAGGATGGAAAATTTCACCGAATCCTGTGATGAACATGGACCTTCTATACCCCATAAGCGTTTTTGCAATATCTAATTTTGTGGTGATATTTAAATGTAATCAATACTAGATTTTAATTGGTAGCGTTCAACAAAGTGACTAATGGATTCAAACTGAGCCACACTTCATCAAATAGACCCCATTACTTTCACAGGGTGGTGACACTCAATATCCATCACATCCTATACCTCCCGTCTATTCAACACCAGGTTTTTTGCATTATAGGTGATAAATACAAAAAATTGATTCGTTATATAGCTTTTTATATAGCATAGAATTTTTTTTTGAAATTATTGGTTTAAAAATGTAATCTACAATTTTAATATAATCAGATAACATTTGATGGTTTATGTTGAATTTTTCGTAATACAAAACAAGACATTATTAATTATACAAATTTAATAAACAAAATTGTAAGTTATAAATGGCCAAATAAATTCCTTTAAGAATATTTTTTGGATGCAGGTTTTTATTTAGGTATTTCTCTGTCGGCAAATAAGAGTTGAGGGAAACAAAGATAACAAATATTTCTTGAAATAATCATATCATGCACTTTTTGGAATATATTTTCAAGTGATGATAGCCGAATCTATTCACACATAAAAATCCTTTAACGATAATTATAGTTCAAAAAATTCAATTAGAACTCATTTCACAGCGATTGATTGTTATAATTTCCTTCTTTTTTCTATTTTATGTTGAGTTTTTCAAATTTTACTTTAGGCCATAGTAATTCAATTGGGAGACCAAAAAGTTTATTACAGATTTATAAATATCATTTACCAAATGAGGAAAATAATTATAAAAATGTTGAAATCACTTATGATTTTAAAATGACGGAAAAATCTCCACAAAAAAGTAACAAACATAAATAATTCTACAACTGTATTACTTTTGACATGTTTAATGTCAGGCTTAATATATACTATATAGTGAAATTAAAATTATTAACAAATTCGTTTCGCCATTATTAATTTAAAAAACGAGACTTGCACTTTTTTTCCAGAAAGCTAACGGTTTTAATAATGTACGAATCTGGCTCGGAAGTTACTACACCCTCATCCAGTAGTCAGAGGGCCGAAATTGACCTCCAGAAACTTAGGTCGGTTCAAAATATAATTCCAGGTCCGACGATGTTAAGTATAAATGGCCCGGCGAAATAGACTTTTATTTTTATTTTTTTATATTTTTGTTAGAAAGTTGAAAATAAATAATTAATCTTTCGGTTTGAGACCAGCTTCTTCAAAACCCAATTTATCAGCAAATAATTATATTGGACGGTACGACTAAGACATTATTAAAGGTAATTTACAAGTTAACCACATCGTTTATTTCTGTTTTTATTAGGACAAATTTATTCAACGGAAGTCCAGAAAAATGGTTATTCTTGTTTTTCTAATTCGGTTAATAAATAATTAATCAAACCTTGAAACACTAAATCACAAAAGAAGTGAAAATTTGCATATCTAATAAAGCTGTTTTCGATTCAATTAAAATTCATTCATAAAATTCAATAGAAAGGAAATATATTAATTTAGAATAATAATAAATGCCATAATAATAATTAACTTGAGAGAGGTTGCTCAGTGTGTCTCATCTTTTCGAGGAGTGCCGGGCCTTGGCCCCCTACAGGGAGCGAGTAGGCATGAACCCCGACATAAGAACTGTACTCGGGCGAGCAAGTCAGATGTTGGATCCCCTATTCCGCTTTGTAAGAGAAACGGGGGTGTCACTTGTAAATAGTGTATAAAACGCGAATATCTGTGTAATGTAATAAGTGTATCTGTGTTGTGTTTTATTGTGTCGTGTATTTATTTGTAATTAATTTATTTATTTGTTTGTTGTAAGCGGGTGATCTTTTTAGACTGTAGGGCCGATGGCGGAATATTGAGTATCCCATCGGCCATAACAGTGCTGTGCGAGGGGCTGAAATGACTTTATTGTTGGAAGCCCCGGGGGGGGGGATGAAATAATAATTCCCTAAATTCACTAATTTCGTGGTCCGCTTGACTAATTAATATATTACAATTAATTAAGGTTTTTAGTTGAGATAAAAAAGTCAATGGCACGAGCAGGATTCGAACCCATGGCAAAAAGGAGGGAAAATTCAAAAGGTGGGGTTGAGATGGGAAGTTAGTGTCCGAGTGGATCGAGGTCACGATAGCTCAAGTGGTAGAGCAGCGGCGTATCTAGCCGAAGATCGTCGGTTTGTATCCCGCTCGTGCCATTAACTTTTTTATCTCAACTAAAAACCTTAATTAATTGTATTAGAAATAATAATAATTAACTTTCAATAGGTTGATTCTTTGAATTAAGTTGTAACAATTTACGCCATATTCAATGAAGGTCTACAACGGTTATTTGAACATAACGTTCCAACGCGTATGAGTGAAAAACAATGACGAGCATTCCATCGTGTGTTCGCCCACCCGCACATTCTTTAAAAAAAACTGATTTTACATTATCCTCACTAAATTTTCAAGACTGTGAAGGAGTATGTGTGATATGAGAACTTCTCGACGAAGAAATCACGTTTACCGTTACAGAGATGGTCTACAGGAGGATACAGGAGTTTTGAAAATATTAGTTGATAGAAAAGTTTTGAGATTATATGAGACCGATGATCGTACAAACTCGCCGGTGAATTTTTGGATAAAATTTTCTATCATCTATAAACCGCCATTCAAATCATATCCGAGATTTGCAGTTGAGTCAAGAAGTGAAACCTTGAAAATACCATCGATTTTGTCGTAAAGCGTTAACTCTTAGTTGAGAAAAGTTGACAAAAAGGTCTAGAATGATGTATTGGATCTTCTTGAGGTCATTTTACAGGTGAATAAAAAACATCACTATTGGGTTTCACCAAGCTTTCGGCGAATGTTTCGTCATTTTCAGGGCCTAATTTATTCGGGAATCCTACGTTACAGTGATGAACGCCGTGTCAACGCCTAAACCGTTGCGGCCACCGACGCCCCCCGTATTATTATTATTATTATTATACTATTCGGAATACAACCTAATGTCACAGATTTCACGTCAGGATCACTTCCAAAAAAATTATTAATTATTCTCTCGCTAATCAAGGCTTTGCTCTTTCAGATTATCTTGTTGTCTTACTTATTTTGCCGGTGGTTCACTTTCCGCAAGGTTTTCCAGACTGAAGTGAAGCTTTTCTGTCCAATCACTCATCTCTTATCAACATTGTATCTAATAAGAAAGAAAGCAAAAAGACGGATTTAGGTCGATGAAACCACTTCTTATAAAGCTTGAAATATCTGCTATTGTTAAGAACAACCTCTAGAAGTTTTGTTTGTATTAAGTCTATAATACGTCGTGTTGAGTACTAATTAAAAATTCAAATACACATTTTCACACATTCCTTTTCAATTTTTTGATATTTCGCATGCCGCCTTAATTTCATAATTTTTAAAATAAAGATTTTCTTCAGCGACATCATATTTTTGGTAATTGAAATACACCTTCCGCTGATTTAAAATTTTCTTTAGTAATTGGTCAATAAGGGTTTCCAGGAAGGGAATTTTTTTTATACCAAGTTTTTGCTAATAAGGGTCTGATGGAGGAAATATTAAAAAGAAGCTGAGTGGGTCTTTCGTTCGGGTCATGAATATTTATCATTTTCTGAAGACATGGGGATTACTCCTTTATATAGAAGGTCAGAATTTTAATAGGGTCTTTCATCTACGGGGGAAACCGCACAGATTGTTCAAACTAAAAAAATACAACTTTTTCCCTTCGTAAGTGGCTGCAGTTGATAATGAATAAAGAAAAAAAATAGCAACAAATAGAGAGAGAGAGAGAGAGAGAGAGAGAGAGAGAGAGAGAGACTAGCAAAACTTTGTTTTTAAAAATTTAAAAGACTAAAGTTCTGTTATTACCCTCACTTCTGTGAAAGAAACGTTAAAAACATAGTACTTATACTCCAAAAAGATCTAATTTCATTATAATTATTTTATATGTGATTTTATTAACATAATTATACGTTGGAAACAACTTTTGCATAAGTGTTTTACTTTTAAAAATATTAAACTGCAAATAGGACTTTCTGCTTTGATGTTTGAAAGCTTGGAAGCAATTTTTATAATTGTTGTTAAATATTGATTAGCACTTTTTTTAGGATGATTTTGTGATCAGAAAATTTTAAGTAAGTATAATTTATAATCACTACATTTTTGTTGTAAAATTTTATAAATCGACAATCATGATTTGTTGATTTTATTTTATGAGAAAATAAAAAGACTCCTATAAGTAACGATATTTTTCTAAGCAATATAATTTGTGATTTGTTTTTTTTGATCTAGCTCAAAGTGGGGCGTTTCACAGATGAGTTAACGCCTTTTTTCCAGTCGGATAGTTCATATTGAAATAATTTTAGAGGAAGAAGCAATCATTCTACCGTGATATTGAGGCCAAAAATAATTCTTATACGATAAAGAGCGTGCGATTTATTTTCTACGATAAGCGCACAGAAATATTAATGCTATTTCGTCAGGTGATTGGAAAAAACAGATTAGAACAGATAAACAGTTCACTTATGGATTGAAACTATTTCCAATTTCTGGTTATTCGGTCAATGATCTTTACGGGTAATTTATGGACATAGGAATGTAAGGAATGCCATTTACCATAATTTTGACCACCTAAGAAATATATTTTTCTAAAATGTTATTTGTAGATTTTAGGTTTATTTCAGGGTTGTTTTGTAAATCCATTATATTTCGTGGTCCGATTGATCAAATAACATCTTTAAATTGTTGAAATGAAAAGTTAGCGTCACGAGCGAGATTCGAACCCAAGACCTTCGGCTAAATACGCCGCTGCTACACCGCTTGAGCTATTGTGACGTCGATCCACTCGGACACCAACTCCCCATCTCAATCTACCTTTCGAATTTTCCTTCCTTTTTGCCATTTTTCAAATGTCGTGTAATCAGGATTCGATTCTCGGTGACATATGAAGTGACCACGGGGAGATGTTAGTGAAGTTATACTTCGATTTACTTATTAAATCCAATGGTGGGGTGGCTGAGTACTATTGTTGATTCTTTCAAAGTTAATTTTTTTATTCTTTTAATAGTAATCTATCAATAAATATTTCTAGATACCCGTTGTTTTTTGCTATGGTTTTAATAGTTTCTAATTCTTTTTTACAGTTAGCAGTTATTAATGGAAGTTTTAACATTCGGTCTATGAGCCAAATGAAACCAGCAGCCTTTTGAGGTCATGGGTGGGAAGACTCCGCTGAAATCATAGTGTCTGTAGTTGTGAGTTTTCTATATACGTCTATTTCTATTAGGTTGTTTATTATAGACAATTTTAGGTCTAACAAGTTCAAACAAGCATCTTCGTTAATTTCCAATGTAAAATTTATATTACGGTGTAGAGAATTTATTAGTTGGAGGAATTCTTCTATTCTATGCATATGGTCGGGAACATTAGAGCATCTCGAAGAATTCCTCCAACTAATTAATTCTCTACACCGTAATATAAATTTTACATTGGAAATTAACAAAGATGGTTGTTTGAACTTTTTAGACCTAAAATTGTCCATAATAAACAACCTAATAGAAATAGATGTATATAGAAAACCCTCAACTACAGACACTATGATTTATAGCAACAAATTATGTCCAGACTCTCCCCTCCATGCTGAAGGCAGGAAAGCGAGAACGGATAGTTCAGTCTAGCCTAGGCATTGCAAGAAAAAACAATAAGAAAAAAATCCAGCTGAAAAACCAGCCAATTCAGATTTGTATCCACTTTGATTATTATTAATACAAATTATTTCTGTTGTGTGGCCCATTTTCATTTATGGTTTTTTTTGTTTGGTATTTTCAATTTTTGTTATCAAGGTTGATTATTTTTAATTTTTCCCTTCAGGCCCATTCTTCCCATAGTATCTAATTATTATTATATTGTTTGTATAGTTTGTAAGCAAAGGTTCGTGTTTTGTTGTTTTATATATTTTTATATAACGTTTTTGATCCATGAGGAATACATTTTTGTTTTAAAAGGAACAAAATAGAGGTCTACCTCTGCAATTGTATTTGTATTTTATTTCAAATCAAAATTCCTTTGATTTTGAGGCAGATCGCCGGCCTCAAGGGGGTCAATCAAACCTTTAAAAAACAGAATTTACTATCCTTAAAGGACCTCCTATAGATTCCAGCGCATTCTTCCCACCCATGGTCGAAAAAGGCTGCTGGTTTCATTTGGCTCATAGACCGTATGTTAAAACTTCCATTAACACCTGCTAACTATAAAAAAGAATTAGAAACTATTAAAACCATAGCAAAACACAACGGGTATCTAGAAATATTTATTGATAGGTTACTAGTTAAAAGAATAAAAAAATTAACTTTAAAAGAATCAACAATAGGACTCAGCCACCCCACCATAAATGAATCATTAGGTTTCCGTTGTTTGCCACACATTCGAGAATTACCGGAAAAAGTTAGTAAAATTTTTAAACAAGAAGGTTTTAGAATAGCTTGTAGAAGTACGGGGTCACTAAAAATCATCCTTTCAAAACCTAAAGACAAGGCAGACAACTTGACAAAAAGCGGGGTTTACCAACCCAATTGTAATGATTGTAATATTAAATATATAGGTCAAAGCGGTAGAGAAATAAAAACGAGAGTAAAAGAACACTTGCCTAAATCGAGCAATTTTTCGGAATTTAAGGACGATCTAAAAGAAACAAAACATAATTTCAATTCAAATTTAAATACAACAGTGTTACATAGTTTCAAAAAAGGGAGAGAACTAGATTGGTTTGAGAAATTTGAAATTAAAAAATGTAAAATTGAACATGGTGATAAATGCATTAATAATATAACAGATTTTGATCTACCTCCCATTTTAAATTTGTATATAAATAATATTAAACGTCCAAATAATTAAACTATTTTTTTTAACCCTCAAGGTGCCGCTGTTTTGGAAAAAAGCCCATTTTGTAAGTATGTCGGGTTCGAATGCAGGGCCGCTGGATTCGAACCCGGGACCTTCACCTTACAGTGATGAGCGCCGTGTCAACGCCTAAACCGTTGCGGCCACCGACGCCCCTATTTTTATTGTTATTATTTTTATAATAATTTAATAATTTCTATTAATATAATAATAAAATTATAATAATTCTATTTTTTATCTTTTATCTTTAATCACTAATTTACAATTAATTTCTTACAGTATTTACTATTACAATAGTTATTTGTGTTATAATTCCCGCTTTTCGCACGTTCAAATTGAGCGCTATTAAAACCCAGCTCTTCATTGGAACGTCGCGTTGGCGGGGGTATCAGCGGGTTCACTTCTGCAATTCATGTCGAGAGACGTGTTTGTAGAAACCCTTCAACCTGACGATGAGCTTACGGGCTCGAAATTCGGATTGTTGCGAAGCAACTTAATGTGAGTAGGAACCATCGTTTTTAAAAAGTATTGAACTCCACACTCACCCCATCATTTATAATTTCTATTTTTTATTGCTTTAATCTCAAAAGGTGGTATCACCAAGTCAATCAGATCCTTCGTAATTACATCGGGGGAAAAGCACCCACCCATTGCAACTCCATTTGCTTCATCATAATATTAATAACCTCTAAACGCTGTTAGTTCCGATATCCCAATATCATGCAAAGAGGGACACGGAATATTGTGTTCACATCTTTCATACCTCTGACTAATATATCTTCAGTACGGATCAATGGTATACTTGTGACTAACGGTTTAACTATTTTCTAGGCTTTAAATTCAAAGAAACATAGAACGTTATATTTTTTTATGTAATTGATTATATATTAAATTTATAATTTTATGTAACAACCAGAGGAGCCCTGGCTGCTGACAACAGATCTATATGAAACATTTAGTATGTGTAGGTACGCAAGACCGTACAATTTGTGAGTTGGAGAGTTGTGTGGTTTTTAATGTTCATGCATCTTCTTTTATCAATATATTATATTAAATAACATCACCATTAAATTGTTTTTTCAAATTTGTTTGGGTTCCACAATAGATCGAAGTCGAGGAAAGGATAGTCATAACCGCATTTACAAAAAATTTTTGCGGGATCTTGCGCTCTGATTTTGAAAATATCAACCTTAAACATTTCTTTTACATAATGTATTTTTGTAACAATTTTTCTAGGAAATATGGTTTTTTTTACTTACATTGTTGTGAAATTGGTTTTAAATACATGTTTAAAGGAAGAAAAGTGAAGTAATTCCTTTCGTACAGACGTCCAATTACCAGTTCGGTGAAGCGGACAAGGGGTTAAACCCCTTTTTGGCATACATATGTACTGATGCCGATAAAATTCCAAAGGTTATACAGGAATTCGTACCAGGGAACCGCGACCGTAGCATGTATGACGCCCTAGCCACCGGCCACCCTGTCCCCAACTTCCTCTCAATTAAATTTATATAACATAAACTGGACTGTCATAATATTTTTTTTATCTTTTAACATAGTGTGTTAGTGATCATTGGTCATCCCGGTTTTGGGCTTTATCACCAACTTTAATGCTTAGTATTGCTTTGCTTGATCAATTTTAGCAAAAGACATTACGCCTGACAAAACCGGCGAGAATAAGCAGACCAAGATTTTTCCACCAATAATAAATTTGATAAGCTGTAAATAATTTTTTAGACCGGATTTAAATTACTAACACTTCGGCACCGTGGTTCACTTTTCTACATTTTATGTTGTCTTTTATAAATCGGTTAATTTTTTTATTTATTTTATGTATATTTCTCTGTTGTTTTTCTTTATTCATGTATTCTTCTTTTCATCCTCACATAATTAATAGTTCATTTAAAGTTAATACATTTTATTAGCATTATTCGTTTTGATGTGAAACCTACGTTTTGTCCGAGTTTTTTTATTATATTATTCCTGCCGTTTTTAGTTCACCTGTTGAACCTTCTCCTGGGAAGAGTTCGTGGAGAATAGGCAAAGCTTGGCGTGTGGCAGGTGTTCTATACTTTATGCCTTTTTTATCGTGAAAGACTTTTTTCGTCATTCATGATGTTTTCTACAGTCCAATATTTTATCCGAATCATTTTTGTCCGTGTATTTCTGTTTTGATCGTAAATATTTCAATTTTATTTATTTCTATTTACTCTTGTACTTACAAAATTCACGCTGATAGTTTATTTTTAAGAAATAATGAACATATTTCTGTTGTTTAAAGCACTCAAAAAATGGGAAACTTCGTATGTTGTAGGAAAAAAAAGATGAAATATGTTTCTTTTTTTGGCTTTAATTATGCAACGAATCGTTCCCAAGCGTCCATATCGTATGCATCAAACATCAATAATGTAACGGTTAAATAACGTTTTCCAGAATAAGTTATTCGCCTCCTATTTCCCATGTGGACTTTTTTTTTGATCTGATTTTCCTTGCCTTGACTTCCTTCTACGTTTCTCTTTTTCAGGCGAAAACAAAGATTAATGTCACCGTAGGCTATTTTTAGAGCGTTCCCTCGCTCCCGGAGGATATGGAGGCTGACTTTATTACTAGCGTCAACAGTGAAGGGCAATTGGCGACTCAGCGCGCAATTCCGAGGTGGACGGGAAACACAGGAGTGATTGGACACATGGTGAAATAAGGTCCTTGGGGCAAGGATCTTACTGAGGATAGATTTCGTATTTCGTTCAGTCAAAACATCTAAGATTAAATGTCTTTAATTGGTTAAAAGGGTGAGAATTTTTTTTTAAACCATACCCATGGGTGTGTTTTTGTGCGTTCACGCGATCTTCGTGAATAGTGCGAGCAGCGTGTGAAAGTAATCAGTCAACTGTAAAGTACCAGGTATATAATCCCATTCGTTAATCAACTAATTAGCTACATGCTTTAAACTATTTTTTGGAAATTAATTCGGTAAAAGAATATTCTTACTGATGGTAGTACATAGTTGTAACAGTAAAGTAATTCTCGTCGTACAGAAGGGCTTAACCTCCAACTAAAATATTGGGTGTCGCGGTCGAAACCATTTAACCGGGTAAAATTCGTTTTCTTACTTAACTCAGAAACTCGTCTGAATCTTAGAGAATTAAAATTTGGTTTTAGCGTCCCCCCCGGCCACCACACCTCCATTTATTGGTAAGTTACAATAAAAGTTGGTCCTGTAGATCTAAAGTTATATTTTCAGATTAGATGCCTTCAGAAACCAAAATAGCAGCGCATACACTTCCTTGTTCCACGAGGCCACCAGAGTCTGAAGAGATTAAGGTCTGTCCGGATCAGTTAGGGCATCAATACCTTTTAGCAGTTTACCTCTTGCGTTTTCAAACCTCGGACATTCCATTACTATATGGTTTAAATCTTCTGGGTAGCCGCATGGGGGGACTCCTTAAGCCCGATTCTGCACATATGAGTTCCCCACAGACCATGGTTGCTTCGTATTCAAGAGATTACGGTGAAATAATGTCGAGGTGCCCTGACACCTTGAAACTACGGTTCTTTCGGCACCAAAGGAAATCCACTTCTACATAGTGAGCCTCCACCAGCAGAATTATGAAACTCTTGCCAATCCGAAATTCACCTATGATTCAGTACACGCTGGCAGTCACTTTTGGTCATTGCATAGTCGCACGACTCACGTCAATGACCGCTTCCTTCGCAAAGCTATCAACTTTCTCGTTTTCCATTATTCCAGAGTGACCTTTGATCCAGCATAGGCACATTTATACCGCTGGTAAGTTATTAGCTATCACTAAAATGCTGGTCGTTATGTGATCACATTTCAAGTTTCCTTTTATTCTTTCTATTTTGGAGACCACACCCTTTGAGTTTGTCAAAACATCGACTTTTTGAACCCATATATTTTCTTGGACGTACTGTAATGCCTTTAACCCTGCCAAGAATTCGACCGAAAATATGGAGCATTTTTCCGTAAGGGCCAATTTCTTATTTATCCAAAGCATCGTGTCGTGTAATGCAAAGCCGGCCCTACCATTTATTAGAGAGCCGTCCGTAAAAATCAAGTGATGGCCCTCCAGGAGACTCCTGGAATCAACAAAAAACATCTGATTTGCAACTTGGCGAGGGAAGCCCAAATAGTCCCGCAGGTAAATACACCGAGGCGCCCTAAATTCAGATCGTAAGCTTATGTATAATAATAAGGTCACTAAAGAATTGTACGGCGCAAGTAACGGATGGGATCCAGAACTAACTCCTCAAGTCTGGAGGCGATGGCGTAGTGCAGATTTATACCCTAATTTTGGGTATATAGCAACATGAAAGGATGCCGGTGGAATGGAGTAAGGCAATTTTATGCCCGGTGTATAAAAAGGGAAACAAGTTAAACAGCAAGAATTATAGAGGAATGGCCTTGCTCTCGGTGGTATATTTTCAATTGCCATCCACAAACACTTGGCGGAAAACCTTCTTGGAGAATACCAGTGCGGCTTCAGACCGGGAAGACCAACTATCGACCATATATTCTCATACTAGCAGATCTTTGAGAAGTCCTATGAACCTATTTATGGGCTACAGACAAGCGTACGACAGTGTGAATAGAAAGGAAGCCCTAGGAGATTAAGGTAATGGTGTAAGCTAGTATACAAGCTATTATGTAAGCTAGTTACGCTAATCGGTACGACGTGGGATAACACGAGATAAGTCAATGTGCAAGATACACTGTCAGAGTATTTTAGGGTAGATGCGGGCCTGTGGCAAGGAGACCCTCTATCATGTGTTATCTTCAATCTCTGTTTGGAAAGAGAACTAACCCAGGCGGCACTATTTATAATAAATTAACGGATATGTGTAGGACATATTAATTATAGCAAGAACAAAGGCGACACTGGGAGGAGCACTTCAGGAACTGCAAGAAGCGCGGTCTGGAAATTAATGAGGTTAAAACTAGGTATATGAGCACCTCGAAAACCCGTGGATGTGGAGAAGGACCAGTACAATTTGGAAAACAGTTGCCCAGTGGGTAGTAATTTTAAATATCTAGGGTCTTAAATAACAAAGAATAACGATTTAACGGCAGAAATAAAGATGTCTGTTTGAGGTTTAAAAAAAAAGCTCAGAGGTTCAAGAACATATCTCGCAAGGCTAAGATTATAGCTTACAAAGCGATTATAAGGCCAATAATGTACGCTAACGAAACATGGGTGTACAGTAAAGAAAGTGAAAAGATTCTTGAGGTATGGAAAAGAAAAGTACTAAGAAAAATATTCGGCCCGAAGTGTGTAAACGGCGAACGGAAGGTACGCAAGAGTGATGAATTAAAGCAATTATTTGGCGTGGCGGATATAGTTGCCCAAATAAAGAAGGGAAGATTGAGATGGTTGGGTGAGAAGATGGTTCAAGATAGGCTTCCAAGGAAACTCCTCTATGAGAAGCCAGGAGGGTCGAGAATACGAGGACCCCCTGGGCTTAGGTGGTTGGACGATGTGAAGGCGGACGTGTGGCTCCCCCCAAGGCCTTAAAGACGAATGGGGAAAACTTATGAGGAGGTCCGGTCCAAAGGATTGTCGCACCGATTAGTAAGTAAGTAAGCTTATGTACGCAAATTTACATGTAATTTACTAAAGTGTTTAATAAAAAATAAATATAAACTCATTAGACTTGTCCGATTGACCAAATAATACAGACCAATATCTTACATAAAGATTAATTAATTGAAAGATGTTATTTTGTCAATCGGACCACGATGTCTAATGAATTTAATAAGGTAAATGAAGTAATATCTTCCCTGAAGCTCTCCGTGGCCATTTTATTATTATAGACATTTGAAAAATGGAAAAAAGGAGGGAAAATTCAAAAGATGGGGTTGAGATGGGAAGTTAGTGTCCAAGTGGATCGAGGTCACGATAGCTCAAGTGGTAGAGTAGCGGCGTATCAAGCTGAAGGTCTTGGGTTCGAATCCCGCTCGTGACACTGACTTTTTATCTCAACTAAAAATCTTAATTAATTGAAAGGTATGAATTGGTCAAGCGGACCACGAAACTAGTGAATTTAATAAGTTTAGATGAAGTATACGTTCACTAAAGCTCTCCGTGGCCATTTCATTTGTCGCCGAGAATCAAATAGATTACACTACATTAGAAAAATGGCAAAAAGGAGCGAAAATTTGAAAGGTTAGGTTGAGATGGAGAGGTTGGTGTCCAAGTGGATTGAAGTCACGATAGCTCAAGTGGTAGAGCAACGACGTATTAAGCCGAAGGTCGTGGGTTCGAATCCCGCTTGTGATACTGACTTTTTTATCTCGACCAATACCTTACATAAAAATTAATTAATTGATAAATATAAACTTTCCACAAGTTTAATGACTACAATTTCTTGTTCATTGTACAGCTGAAATGTAGTTTTGACTAATAAAAACTAATCATTACTCTCAAAAATATTTTTTGTAAATTTTATTGTTCGTAAAATGAAATAACGAGAGTTTTATAAAGTCCTGTCAGCGCTTGGGCGGTGCAATGTTAATCAGAGCGAGAGTAAATCAGTGAAGTGTTAGATTTCCCGTTAAAAGCACGAGCAAGTTCTTTTTAAAATGAAACTCGTTTGAAACAAAAAGCACACCTTCCAACAGACCCGGAAATGCTAGAAAATAGTCCAAATTTTGGTTAAAAGTAACGAGGCAAAGGCCGTCTTTCCGTTGGGCCCCTACATAATTGAAGAGCTTCGATCCGTGAACGTGATAAACATTTAACAATAAATAAAAGATGACAATATCAACAAGTGTTGGAAAAGGAGTATACAATGGGACATCGATCGTCGCTTCAGCACCCACACTGTTCGTTTCCACAGCAACCACGCTCCGTCATCATCAACTCACCGCAGCTTTATATTAAATCAAAAATTCTTCCTTAACTCGGCTGATTCGTGACGAAATGGCTGATAAACAATTGTTAATTTGCTCGTGCGAAAGAATTATCCGCCGTCAGAGACAAAGACATGGGGTGGCATTAGAGGAAACACCCCGTGGTTAGTATTCCTTGCAACTCCTGTTGCTCCACCGTGAATTGTTACCTTCCTTCGCCCACAAAATCAGAATAGCGGGCAACAAGTGCATAACAAGGAATTAAATATATAATATATAAATATAGTAGAACTATTTGTATAAGTCGTACACTAAGTTGATTCTTTTCTTTTGCTGCAAATTAACTATAAAAATACTCGATCCATAACTTTTGCCTTGTTCGTGATGACTTTTGTCAATAATATGAGTTCGTTTTATGAGAAATCGCTGAATAAATCTAGTCTTGGTAGGTAAGTTCAAAAATAATTTTTTTTAATATAATTACCTAGATAGAAACCTTTATTTGTGTAAAAGTGAATACAAAACTTTCAATTAAATAATCTTTTTACGTAGGGTTTTGGTTGAAATGAAAAAGCCAGTGCTACGAGCAGGATTTGAACCCACGATCTTCGGCTAAATACGCCACTGCTCTACCATTTGAACTATCGTGACTTCGAACCACTCGGACACCAACTCCCCATCTCAACCTACAACCTTTTCAATTTTCTCTCCTTTTTGCCATTTTTCAAATGTTGTGTAATCGATTCTCGGCGACATATGAAGTGGCCACGGGGAGCTGTTTAGTGAAGTTATATTTCGTTTTACTTATTAAATCCATCCAAGTGGTCTATTGACCAAATTACTTCTGTCAATTAATTAATCTTTTTATGTAAAGTTTTGGCCAAATTATGACTTCGATCCACTCGGACATATCGAAGTCACGATAGCTCAGGTGGTAGAGCAGCAGCGTATTTAGCCAAAGGTCGTGGGTTCGAATCCTCTCGTGGCACTCGCTTTTTAACCAAAACCTTACATAAAAAGATTAATTTACTGAAAGAAGTAATTTGGCCAATAAACCATGGATTGAATACAAAACTTCAATTTCGTTTGATTTGTTTCAAATAAATTGATTAAAAAAATAATTAGCCTTACGTGTTTTAACTAATTATCCTCGCAAAAATTAAAACAAACTCCTTTCGTCTTCACGTTGTCTTCTGTGAGATATTGTAATTGTACATATTGAAACATAAAGTTCCAACCAGCGAGAATAGTGAACCCAATAACATGATCAATGGCCATCAGTTCATCATCACAAAACACTGACTTTACTTGACCCAATCAATAAATGTTCAAGCTGAAGGCGCAGGTAAGATATACATAGTTTTCGGCAAAAATAGATTGTTTATCAGTCAAGAGATGGTTTAAAAAAAGTTCAGTAAAAATGTGGACGGCTTGGAATTATTAGTTGAAAGACATGTTTTGGGATCAGATGGAAATCCTGGAAACTTAATTAATTTGGGATGAAGTTTCCTACAATAAACCACCATTCAAATGATTCCCAAGAACTGCAGTACTATCCGTCAAAAAGCAGGAGTAAAACTTTTACGACTAATTTCACTGTTCTGATCGTAAAACGGTAAATAATAGAGGATGGTGGAAACCAGAACTTTACGCGTCAGGGACAAAATTTACAAGGAGGTTTAAGGAATTTTAAAGAAACGTTTCACTTCCTGTTTGTCAACCTCAGTTAACTGACCAAAAAACCACAACCAGATATAAAATATAATATTATTTGTGTTGAGATTTGTAGTGGGTTTTACTCTCAGGAGCTGGGGAGCAGGTTGAGTTCGGGATTCAAATTTTTAGCTAGAACACAAGAATTTTATTTACTAGTTATTCAGATATCGTGAGATGCGGTCGGGTGTGATGTAGGTTTCAGAATAATATTTTCTTTATCGTGCCAACGTTTCGATCTTTATTGAGATCATCTTCAGGGCCTGGAATTTACTAACAATGTTTACATTTAACAAATACAGTTAGGACGTGGAAAAGTGAATTTATACAATGCAAAATATATTTTTTATATTCAAACAAAGTATTTCTACTCACTCAAAGTGTTTGTCTTCTGTGTAATTGTGCCATCCTTGCGTGTCGTGTTGAGAGTGCCAACGACATTTAACTGCTTTATGTTTATATATGTTTGGTTTTGAAGGGGTGGGGAAGGAAGTCGGTATATAAAAGACAATTTTGTGTAAGACGTCGACTTCTTTGAAGTGAAAAAAGCCGACAAAGGGGAACAATGTGTTGTAATAGTTCGGTCAGATTATCCTTTCAGGATTATATAGAAAGGGGATAAATAGGAAAAGGAAAGCTAAATTGTTGGAAAATTAGACTATGTGAAAAGTATTTGATGTGTGGAATGTAATGTAATAATATATGTATGTTATCTATATTGTATTTGATTAATGATATTGGCGTAGCTGCGACTGACTTTACATGTATCTGTTCTGTAATTGATGCTGTGTTTATCTCTGTTGATATAAACCATTTCTAAGAAATTACGTTTATATTTGTTTTGTTCTGTATGTAATATTTTTGGATATTTGAAGTCAAAATTGTGTTGGTGTTCAAAGTGGTGGGTAGCGAGTGATGTAGGATTTTGCTTGGGTTTTTTGCAATCATAGGTACATATGTTGCTTTACTCTCTTCTCCAGATATTGGGATGTAAGACTGATGTAAGTTGCCGGACAGTTTAAACAGTTGATCTTGTAGATTACGTCAGATTTATTTGTTATTGGTGTGGGATCTTTAACTTTGGAAAAAAGTGTTTGGATTGTTTTATAATTTTTGAAAGCTATTTTGAAGTTATCGGACGAGAGAAACGTGTTTAATTTATGTGATAGGCCTTGAATAAATGGTATGAAAATGTATGCTTGTTTGTTTGTATTTGATATACTTAATGTAGTATTATTAGTAATAGTGGATGGTGTTAGTGTTGAGTTGTAATTGTTGATTATTCTGTTAATTATGTGTTTAGGAGATTGTTATGAAGGATCTGTTTGTTTTCTTGTGGTGAAATGATTCATGGCTAAGGGTAATCATTCTGTGAAGTAACCTTTTGGCCGTGTTTATTATTGTATGAAGAGGATGGTGAGATGTAAAGTTGAGGTAGCGATCTGTGTTTCGTGGTTTTTGGTACCAATCTGTGATTAATGTGCCATCTGGTTGTTTTATTACAAGTGTATCTAAACATGGTATTGTTTTGTTCTTTTCGATTTCATGTGTAAATTGGCGTGGGTGAAAGCTATTAAATGTATCTAATGTAGTTTGAATTTGATCTGTGGGAACTGCTGACAATATATCATCTACGTATTTAGTGAGGAAGGGTAATGTGAAAGGAAGTGGTGGTAAGACTGTATTTAGTAGATGTGTCATGATTATGTCTGCCAGTATCGGGCCTAGGTTGCTACCCATGGCTATACCAAAAAGTTGTTTGTAAAAGTGATTGTCGTATGTAAAATATCCGTTAACACAGCAGTGTCGGATCATTGTTACGAACGTGTTCTTTGGTCTCCCGGAGGATGTGGTCTCTCTCCATCGGGTTCCTCTGGGTCACCACAGATTATATTCAGACACTTATTTTCTTTCTAAATTAAAACCCAAGCGGATGAAATTTTAATTAAATTGTTCTTTTTTAGTCTCTCATTCATCAAACAATCGAAAAAATGCTCGAGAAAAACCAATGAGGTAATTTTAATTTTACTGATAGTTTTTTCCTATTATTCGACGATCAGGGTGAAAAATTGATTGAACGGAAATAAATGGTTTCTAAGTTTCCATATGTCGGAAAATGGCTAATTTTAATTTGATTTCTAAAATGAAGTTAACGGTCAATTCTATGCAAAGCGCTTCAACCAAAATTTCTAGTTTTAGCTTTTTGTGAAATTCGAAATTCCAAATTATCAACAAAAAACTATTCTTTAGGATTATTATACTATAATATGGTCGTTATAGATCATCCTTGTCGGCCCCAGCCCCATTATGTTGATCTGGCTGTCGCCATTTCGCTTTCTTCAGTGTTGGGTCTCTGACCACAGTAAATAAAAAGAAATGCACAAACCTACCTAGTAAAGATGTAACAGCACCTGGGAATCCAAAAAATAAAAGATTGGCAGATGATGATCGGTACCGACCAAATTACAGCTTCATCATCCCTAGAAATCTTTGAGAAATATCTCAGTGGAAGTGATAACGTAAATAGGGGTTTTGTTTTCTTGTTGTTCTATGTTTAAAAAAGTACTTTTTTCATAAAAAAAGGTTTTAGGTTCAGATTAATTGATTTGGCGAGGATTTTTTTTTAATAAATGTACAATCAAACGAAGTTAGTCATCAATGCTGTATTTTCAAGAATATCCAAAACCAAGACTGTCGCCAATTAGAATAGGTAAAGACAAGTTCTTTCGTTAGTTTTGGTTTCAGGAGCAAGAAAATCGCATTATTCGAAGTAAAAGGTTGACAACGTTTTGTTGAAAAGAAATGCCATTAGTTCGGCTGACGCAGTTGCTTCTTCATCCACATTAACTTTTATCGAATAGACCTACAGAAATTTTCTTAAAAAAGAATGCGATTCTGTGGGAAATTCCATATTCGAAAAATTAAAACAATTATACAATTCTGATCAAATCTGTTACATTGTTTCACTTAGTGCGGTCGATTTTAAGACTTGCCCAGTCCACTTCAAAATCAAATGTTTTTGGCCTGGTAAAAGGAAAGAAAATAACGTTCTGAAGCGCAAGATGTAATCAACGTGGTCCAAACCTGATTTTCTACTAGGCTCTCTACGTGGGCGGCGTGGCAATTTCAATGCAATTTCTACTACAAAAGAGCTTTAAATTTTTTTAAAGGGTTTTTACCCTGTACGTCCGGAAATTGAATAAAGAATTCAGTCTGAGCTGAATATTAAATATTGAAACACACGGCTTTTCTACAACCCGCGATACCATGCGATGCAAAAATATTGGTAGTCCTCGTAAGACCTTTTGTAAAACTTCAAACGGCCACAAAAAAGAAGCAATTGCCTAACGAATCAAAGTAAAGATTCATAATTAGTGACAAAAGTACCCTAGGACAAAAGGACAGTCAAAAAATGCTCGTCTAAACTTACTAGATTGGTCACAAGTGATCATTCCTTGGTAGTAAATATACAGCTCATTATGTAAAAAATTAATTCTCTTTTTAATCTCAATTTACATTGTTTTCTTATAATCGAAGGTATCACAGTGAAATTTATAAGGGCCTCCCAAAGCCCTTCCACAAGCCTCTAAAGATGGGTGGAAGGAGTCTTACACTGGAAAAGGCCTGTTGGGTTTGCACTGGACTGGAAGCCACTTGTTTTTTTTTTATTTGGTGAACTGGCACATTTTCCTTGGCTAAAAGAAAAAAAAGGTGTTGATCAGCAAAGACATCAGCCCATTTTCATCACACAAGGTTTTTCAATTTTAATTTGTTTTTTCGTTGAACAGGATTTCTTTATTATTTCAGTTACGACATAGAATTAAATATTTCATTTGTTTTAATTAACACAAAGTTTGTCTTGTAATTTGTTTGTTTAATTTAATTCAAACATTTAAATTCAACATTTAAACATTTAATTTCAAAGTTTGTTTAATATTTCAATATAAGAATTGTTTCTGTTTTTTAATTAAAAAAAATAATAGTAACAATTATTAATCAATATGAGAGTCCTTTCTGTTTTTTAAAATAAATTAATAATAATAATAATAATAATAACATCAGGGGCGTCGTTGGCCGCAACGGTTAAGGCGTTGACAAGGCGCTCATCACTGTAATGTAAAGGTCCCGGGTTCGAATCCAGCGGCCCTGCATTCGAACCCGACATACTTACAAATTGGCTTTTTTTCCAAAACACCGGCACCCTGAGAGTTTATATGACCTCTGCTGTTGCGAACCCTCGTAAAAAAAAAAATAAATAATAACATCAGGCTAATCCATAATAGGCTTTTAATAGGCAACAACCTTCCAACTTGTCCTCGGCGTATGCGAAGTGGACAACGTATCATTCTGACTGTAAAACATATTTTGGCCGACTGTCCCCTTTGCAACCCTTTAAGCCAGAAACACACTTACCCGATGCTACCCGACGCCTTGCCACGTTTTGGTGGGGTGTGCACATCCATCCGACGCAAGACCACGTCGCGTACAGTCCACAGCGTTTATCACAATAATCACTATCACAATCGCATCTTTTGTTCTTAATGCACTATTTTGAGCAAAACCTTGTAATAAATTGTTAGTTAAATTTTATGAGCACAACCATCTAATAAATTGTTTGTTAAACTTAATTGTTTTAAATAAAGTTACTCCTAACCATCATAATTAAACTATGTTTATAAAAACTTATGAATTTGGTTTACATTAAAATAACATGTTGTAAATAATATAACGACAAAATTACATGTACTTAGTTTGAAATAAACTACAAAAAATATGAGTGTCCTGTTCTGATGTTACCCGACATTACAAAATGGTGTAATTTTACGAGCAAAACTATGAAATAAATTGTTAATTAAATTTTATGAGCAAAACCTTGTAATAAATTGTTCCAATTTTAGTTAGTTGTTAGTTAAAGCCAGTACAATAAGTTGTTAGTTAAATTCATTATATCAAAAAATCGTATTCCGGTGTTTTGATAAATTTTCTACCAAACCATTAAAATTAATTTTTTAAATAAAAACTAATTAATTTTTAATCACAGTTAATTTGGTTTATATTAAAATAAGTATGTTGTAATTAATATAACGACAATAATACATGTAGTTTGAATAAAAATATGAGTGTCCGGTTCTTTTGTCTTCGACTGTACTCGATGCGACCCGACGAAAATCTGGACAGTGGGGATCGCAGAGCGTCGGGTAGGTTAGCGTGGCATAGCATCGGGTAGATGTGCACGGGGGTAATGCAACCTTATGGAAAATCGGAGTTTGGATTTGCATCGGGTAGCTTCGTGTAGCGTCGCATGGCGTAGCATAGGGTAAGTGTGTTTCTGGCTTTAGGCAAAGGTTCAACCTTTCGAGTGATTTAAAGGAGTTACTGGGTCCCCAGTGTTTCTTTCGAAGAGCAAGTTTCAGCATTCTCAAATTTATTGAATTTTATAATGAGATTTAGGCCTTTTGCCAAATTGTTATACCACTGAATGTTTGTCTGCTAGTGATTGAATGAGAGTTGTGCGTGCAAGATTTCTTTCCTTTTTCAGGAATTTTTGACGCTGCCGGAGCGGAAAAATGAAATGGAAGAAAATACAAATTGCGGAGTAATAAACTGCAATGCCCAAAATCGCAATTTAAATAAGAAAGTTAGCTCCTCAAAAAAACAACAGAAAAAAACGATAAAGAAAAAGAAGTGTTATTGTGTTTTTGTTTCTTATTATTGTTATATAGTATTAGTTTATCTATCATATACTTATGCTGAGACTGTTGCTAATCTGACTCCATTGTTATAATTATTATTAGCCATACAAGCCATTATGGAACAAAAATTTGAAATTCCAATTAAAAAACAGGAATAAATTTTATATGTAATTTAAAATAGGATTTTTGCATACATTTGGCCTTCCAGATTAAGAATTTTGAAAGGATAAATTAAAGATTTCGATGGCAATGAGATTAATTAGTTTATGAGTGAATGTTTGGAGTTAGAGCCTTATAACACTCGGAAGGTATATAGCTAACATAAGATACCTAAGATAGAAGAAAATTATTCAGAAATCGTGAGATGCGGTCTGGTGTGATGTAGGTTTTAGAAAAACATTTTCTTTATCGTGCCAACGTTTCGATCTTTATTAAATTATTCGATCTTTCGTGTCGTGTTGAGAGTGCACGACACGCAGGAATGGCACACTTACGCAGAAAACAAACACTTTGAGCTCTGAAGATAATCTCAATAAAGATCGAAACGTTGGCACGATAAAGAAAATGTTTTTCTGAAACCTACGTCACACCAAACCGCATCTCACGATTTCTGAATAATTATCGACTAACGGTCACACACACACACACACACACACACACACACACACACACACACAGGTAGAAGGTTTGGATGTTAGGGCGTGAAATGACCTTAGCCGTTAAAACGCCCTTAAAAATTAATAATAATAATGTGTGGTGATTAGTGACCGTTAGTCGATGATTATTCGGAAATCATGAGATGCGGTCTGGTGTGACGTAGGTTTCAGAAAAACATTTTCTTTATCGTGCCAACGTTTCGATCTTTATTGAGATCATCTTCAGGGCTCAAAAATAAAAATAATAATAATTAGTCAGTTTCTTTTACAAGATTATTAAATAGTTAATTCCAATTTGTCGACATTAATTTCAAAGTTTGCTTAATTTCAACATATTTTAAGTTTTTTTTTGTTATGTTTTTTAAAATATTCTTTTGATTTATTCAGTACTCACCACTTTTCTAACGTTTCAAATTTATTTATGTTTTTATTTATTTTATTTTATTTTTTTACGAGGGTTCGCAGCAGCAGAGGTTATATCCACCCTCGGGGTGCCGGTGTTTTTTTTTAAAAAAAAGCCCATTTGTAATATGTCGGGTTCGAATGCAGGGCCGCTGGATTCGAACCCGGGACCTTTACCTTACAGTGATGAGCGCCTTGTCAACGCCTAAGCCGTTGCGCCACCGACGCCCTCTTTCAAATTTATTCAAACAAGGAAAAGATCCAATCAGGAAAGGACATAATATTATATGGACAGTAAAGCAATAAAGGATAGAGAGAATTTGGGAAACCGGATCGTCACAAAGTTTAATAAAGAATGTTTTAACATCCATTTTATAGAGAAAAGATATTTAAAAAAACACAAAATTATGTGGAATGGGTAAAGCAAAGGCTCTCAAGATACAGTTCGGCTCGTGAACAGAAGACCATCTGGGCCATTTGTAATTCCTTCATCCGATACTGACCACGTAAGTAACTTCATCTATTAAACATTCCTCTCAGCTACCCCTTATTACATTTTTATATTTAAAATTTTTAATAAAATTACATTGTTATAATTATATTATCAAGCACACCTCTTCACCTTCTCTTCTCTCTCTTTGTTACAGCATGACAGACAGGTTTTTAAAATTTGTATTTTGCATACCGCTATTAGACCATACACCATACAAAGGGTAAAGGAAGCCTACCTCCATCAATTTAAACAGCCGTTCTTTGAACATTTATGAAGGTCAAAATGCTAAACAAAAATCCATTTTTAATTTTTCACCTGTGCTACATTGCATACGTCTTATCGCTGGAATTAAATCGTTGTGCCAATCGCGTGACCCCTCGTTGTTGGCACAGCTGCCCCGAATCTTTCAAAATTAAAACTGCTGGAGAGACTTGTCGCCTAATTTCACTATAATATCGCCAATTAGAAAAAAAATGGAAAAACGAAAAAAAGTCGCAAGTTATCAACTATTTTAATAACAGGTTAAAATATTGTTTAAACATTTTTTATGGCAGGTTCATGGCGAGGATTGCTTGTGAATTTATGTGAAATTGTCGTAGAAAATTAGACCAAACTAATATAAATACACTAGTTTTCGTGGTCCGCTTGACCAATTAATATATTTCAATTAATTAAGATTTTTAGTTGAGATAAAAGGTCAGTTGAAAAATGGCAAAAACGAGGGAAAATTCAAAAGGTGGGGTTCAGATGGGAAGTTAGTGTCCGAGTGGATCGAGGTCACGATAGCCCAAGTGGTAGAGCAGCGGCATATCTAGCCGAAGTTCGTGGGTTCGAATCCCGCTCGTGACACTGGCTTTTTTTATCTCAACTAAAAACCTTAATTAATTGAAACTAATTTAAATAGTTAGTTTTCTATAATGAAGCGTAATAATTAAATAACAGAAATTCAAGATTTGAATTTTTTTTATTCTGCCGTTTTCTTTTCTTCAAGGTTGTTCAAATTCATCGTCGTTTAGGAATTACAATTGAATAAATAAATCTTCGATTCAGTTTAAACAATCATTCCGTTTTCAATTACAAAAAGTACCAGTGTTTATCCTGCAGTCTCGGCTTTTCAGATATATTGAAAAATGAAGTGATCCTGTCCATTGAAACCAAATTTTGGAAAATGCAAAAATGTTTTTAGAAGATAACGTAAACAAAGTCGACCCAGTTAAGCAAATCAATAGTCACTTTTCTTAACAATGAAAAGGCCGGGGGTCAATATTTCGTTGCCAGGCATTGTCTGAAGTTTTATTCATGGCCTGGCGCAACAGTAATTTGGCCTTACAGAGTTGTGTTTATCGACCCATATATTTAAGGTAGTAATTAATTGTGTTTTGATACGTAAATTGGTCTTTTAAATAATGGTAAGCTCGGATAATGTTAACCCAAATTAACGGAAAAGGGATAGTCTTTATTTATTTCTCATTGAAACTCGATCGGTTTCAAGTTACACCGTATAAGCAGTTAAACTGGATGTGGCGAAATAAACGTTTGTATTTAACGTTGTATTTCAATGTAACGTTTGTATTTATTTAAAAAAAAATTAAATTATACTTTTCACAATAGATCATTTGCATATCAAAGAAAAGTTTATGGTAACATGGAAGATAATCTCCCCTATTTTCGTTTCATAAGAGGTGATAGGACGGAGAGGTCCGTGTTGACCAGGCCAAGGAACTGCCTCAATCAGAGCCGTTTATGCCTTGGGAAGACTTCAGCGATTCTAACGAGCGAAATCTTTTACCCTGGTAGATGTCCGCAGTGATCCTGACGAGCGAAGCCCTTTGCCATGGTGGAAGTCCGTAGCAAGTCTGGCGAGGGACTTCGTTACCATCCCTCCGGATCCTCTGTCAGGAAAGGGTAAACACGCAACTACCCCATTGTGTAATGAAAGTCACCCGTTCAAGGAGGAATTCTACCAGTGGTCACCACCAGAAGAAAAGCCTTCATTCGTTTTTGTGACTAGTTAAAAATATTGTGTGATATGTTTTCAAAGAGATACTAGTTTCCACTCATATATAATACCTGGGTCTATATCTCGAAAGCAGACTGACGTGGAATCCTTGTAACTTAAAAAAAACAACTTAATATAAGACTTGGAATACTACGAAGACTTCTACCGACCGAAATCGACTTTGAAAACTAAGACCAATATGGACATACGGACTGGAACTTCGGGGAACTGCCAAGCTATCCGGTATCAAAAGCATTCAGTCCTTCCAATCGAAAGCCCTTAGACAAATTGTCAAAGCATCTTATTATGTCACTAACCTCACTATCTACAAAGACGTCATCACTCCTTTTATCAACGAACTAATCTGGTTCAGATTCCAAACCTTCCACGCCAACCTTTCGAACCATCTTAAACGTCTGTGCCTTTTGTTTTTGCCGCTACTAAGCCATATCTGGCTCTTTGCAGCTTCTTGGCTTGCGCTGCTATATAGCTTTTTGTATTATAGACGGAAGCTATGAGCTTTCTTTTGTCTATTAGACGGTCGCTTCTCTACTCCACCTGGCGAGCTCTTTGACACAGTTTAGTTTACTGCGTCCGGGATGGGCCTTGCGGAGGCGGCTCGCTCGGGATGTTCAGGTGGAGAAGGTATAAGCTTATCTGATTTCTTATCTAGTGTTGTATTATGTCGACCATCCTTTGTGTCTCATAACGCTTTTCCACATTTTTTGTGTCGCGTTAAGTCCCGCCCGAGTGGCGATCGCTGCTCTTAAGACATCCATGGTCGCCGCCTGCTCATTTATCTCGAAGAGCCAGCGTACACGAGGAACGATGTGGATTTCACAACGGAGCAAGACATGTTCCGCCGTTTCTTCTCCGCATTCGCACATCGGGCTAGGTTTGAGTCTGAAGGAATGGAGCTTCGCGGCAAATTCTCCATGTTTTGTCAGTAGCTGAGACTTGTAGTGGTCGATGGCGAGATGCTTCATCTTTAGTCGGCTTTCTATGTGGAAGAGCCGATACATGTGACGACCCTCAGAAGAGCCATCCCATTTCAGCTGCCATTCCCTCACCATCCACTCATCAGCTTCTTCCGTGCTCGTGGGATGCATGGTGGGCGTCCATTATCCATTTGGCGCTCAGGGCTTTGCTTTCAGGTCGATAGGCGGTCGGTCAGCAATGACTTGTAGGGCCACCGTGGATACCGTCCTGTATGCCTGGGTGACAGCGAGCAGGGCTGCGCGCTGGGCTTGCTCAAGCACTGCCCAGTTGAACCATCCTAACCATACTGTTCGAGCCCTCTACAGTCATTCCCATCCAGACAACCCGCTACTTCAAATACACATTGAGTGCGAACAATAGCTGGCTCCTCAAATCATGTGTTCTACGGTGCAGTGCTGGCATTAGTGCTTAGGATTCGCAGTCTGTTCATGCTTCCTTTAACACATTCTGTGATTTCTTTCTTACCAAAATTGGTTAGAAGATTCTTGGATTGTTTATGTCCAATGAGTGAATTCCATTGTTCCTTCATTTTCTTTTTGTCCTTCTGTCTGAGATATTGGTTAATAGTGTGGATTCCTATGCCACAGGAGGGTTCGGGTCCTATCAGCGGTGTGGCAGCTCCTTTCCTTGCAAGGGTGTCCGCTTTCTCGTTACCTTTTACTCCCATGTGTCCTGGGACCCAGCAGAGGCTGACTTTATTCTGCATACCTAATATGTTTAATTTGGTTTTGCAGTTCAGCACCATCTTTGAACTAATGATACTTGAGCTTAGGGCTTTGATGGCTGCTTGGCTATCTGACATGATAGCTATATTCTTGTTTTTGTACCCTTTACTTACATTGAATAAGGCACATCTTTCAATTGTATGAATCTCAGCTTGGAAGATACTGAAGTGTTTTCCCATTCTTTTTTGGTACCCAGATATATTCGCAATTTTTGGTTAAATTCAAACATCCTGTTCAGGTCGTCTCTTGGAGCCATGAGTGATGGATGGCCTTTCCATAGTTTGTTGCTATCTCTCCATTTCAGTTTTATTCCTGTTGGAGGTTTCTCTCTGATAAAGTTGATGATGGTTTTCTGCGCTGTCCTTTCTACCATGTGATGTAGGGGGATTAATCCTAGTATCTTTTCCATGCTAATTGTAGGATATGTTCTCATTGCTCCCGTTATGCAGATGCATGCAAGTCTCTGTATTTTTGTGAGTTCTTTCCTTTTGGTTACTTGTTCCGCTTTATCAGCCCAGGCTATAGCTCCGTATGTAAGTAAAGGTCTTACTATTTTTTTTTTTTTTTGTATTTGCTTTTAATAGTCTCGTGTCAAATTATTTCTCTGTGTAACCCAAATTTACACGTATTATTTATTTTTCCTGTGCCGCCTTTCAATAATTGGATATCGGGGGTGTAGCATCCACAGGCTTCGAGTGAGCGGTTAAAGTGAAGGAAGCTCCACCTTTTTCCTTTCCTTCACTCAATTACCTAGCAAGTTTTATAATTTTTGACCGTTTCAGACAAGCTTCTCTCAGCTTATTTCACGCAGGTAATTCAATATATGTTCAAGGGTCCTTGTAGTAAAAAAGACCTAAATATTAAAAAAAAAGGTACAATTTTGTGTTGTAGCAAGTGCCATAAGTTCAGAATTTTCATGTTGAATAGCAGTCTTTTAAGAAAGAACTAGGTCAATCTGTCTTTACTGATCAATTTAAAGAAAATACATTTCATAAAAAATTATAACAAAACCGTAGAAAAAGGTTATAAAGTCGGGACTGAATAAGAGCCAGAGCCTTTGGGAAATAACGGAGGAAATGAGATGTCATTTAATGCTCGGATTGGGACAATTTGTAACACGAATTGCCAACAACAGGTCCTCCCCCTTGCCGCCCTTCTGCCTTTCACGTTTCTAGAACGTTTTCCCTGCCCCAGAGCAATCGATCGCCAATTAATTCTATGGAAGGGAGAAACTTCCGTCAAGCGCCTCGTCCCTAGAGGAGAAATTAACGCAAGCCTGATTACTCAATTATTATTACGAAATCTCGTCAAAATAGAACGAATTTGGCGTCCTATAAAGCTATCGGCGTTTTGGGTGCGTGTGCGTGTTTTTTCTTTCCTTCGCTTAGTTACAGTCGTGACTGAAAAGAGGATTTCCTCGGATAGTGAATTAATAATGAAAAAGCGATATCTCATAAAAAATTCTCTAAGCAAACATGTCGCCTTGACTCTGATCAACTCTCTTCAAATATTAACCAGAAATGATTTACCCAACATTCGTCGATTAAAAACTAATACAAATCAACAGGTTTAACATTAGTAAATTACAATAATTACAAACTAATTAAAGCTTCTAAAAGTTTAATTTTTGGTGTAAAAGGAGTACGTGAAATTAATGGATAGAAATTATTTTTAGTGCTACTAACCATTTACGCAATAAAAATAAAAATTACACATATATCATTACAATTTACATTAAAATCAAAAATAATACAAGAAAGAAATCCATTGGAACAGAAGTAGAACACAAAAATACAGATTTTAAGAGTAAAAGAAATTAGTGCATAGATAATAAAACAACTAGAAAAAATGTTGCACAGATAGATAAAACAGGTTAGTTAGACAGATAAATTGGTAGATAGATAGAAAGATCAATGGACGGACAGATAAATGATATTTAAGCTAGCATGTTTTAGTAAATTAAGTTATTTATTTTGTTTTCCTTATTCTCATGTTTATATGAGTATAAAATTGCATTACTTATATGAAATATCTAGTCTAAGTTATAATGTATATATTTAAATAATTGATATGATATGTTAGATTTATAAAGGTATATAGTCTAACGGGTTTATTTAAGCTAGTAAGATCTATTTAACAATCTTTTTATTTGTTTCATTGTGCTCATGTTTTTATTACTAGTCCAAATAGTCTATTTATATTGTTTATATAAATGTTCTAACCGCCAAAATTTCTCTTTAAAAATTGTTATAAAACCTCTCGGGAAAAAAAATCCCTGTAAAACCAGATCGCCGCCCAACGGTCCATCCCGGAAACGTTATAATATAATTATAATTATAACGGCTAAAGATCTGTGTAAAGGGACCTGTTGTGATTGAAAAAAAATTAATAATTTTAAAATTTATTGAAACAAATAATGTGATAAATAAAAAATAAAAGCAAACGCTGTAAGAGGTTTACACCGAAAAACAGCAAAACCCAAAGAACAAAATCACAAAAGGACAAATAAATGATTACCAATGTAGATAAATAGTTAGATAGATAAATGGATTGATGGTTAGAAGAATGTACAGATAAATAGAAAAGGAGAACTATGGCTGAAATATACACTGTAATAGAAAGAAAATACTTAGAAAGATAGGTAGATAGATTGATAGAATTGAGTGAACGTTGACGCCAAAATATGTATTGTGAAATAAAAGGGAGAAGACGATAAATGGATATATGATTAGATACATAGTTATAAAGAAAGAGTGAGACAGAAAGATAGGTAGATAGATAGATGTACAAATACATATATATATATATATATATATATATATATCGCAATTATATTTTTTTTTAACCATTTACAGTGTGCTTTGTGTTTATGTGTACAATCCCTCTTGAGTAGATGTAGATGATTCTTGTGCTGTCTTAATATGCTCTTTTTCAGCAGATGCGTTTGAAACGTCCAAGTGTATTGAGACGATGTGCCTTCCTGGCACCATCACGAGTCCTAGAACTCTTGACTCTTCGAACGGACCTCGGACTTCAAAATTGACGTATTCAGTGCAAGCACCCAAGATAACATTAGCGTCCCGATCTGTACAAAGAAATGTGCCGACTAATACTCTTCCGTCTGTCATTACAATTTTCATTATCTTGTTAAGCCAACTTTTCAATGTATTGAGTTTCTCTTTTGTGTCGATTTCATTTCCTTCAGTTTCACCCATATTTGTCTGTTATTTTGCCCGTTTTCCTTGAGGAACGTCGATTTGTCCAGTCTGAGCGATGAAACCTTTTCAGGACTTTTATTGCTGTTGTGTTTTCTTCGTGAACAAATTATTGACGGATATAAAATTTAGTTTTTAGCATAATTTTATTATCCTTTAATTTCATCCGAAATAATATCGAGGAAAATATTTTGATTCCACAAAATCGACAGCCGAAGAGTTACATATAACAGTTTTCTGATGACAACTGACAAGCCTGTGATTGATAAGGAAAGAAGATAAGGAAATTTGAAAGATCAAACTTATTTGTAAAAAAAATTATTGCATTTTTATATAATATTTAATAATAAAGAATGTGAGGATTTTATGGAAGGAAAATTATTATGTATATATTATAATTATCTATAAATTAGCCTTTTAAAATTAAATAAACAACTAATTACATGATTTTGTAGAGTATTGCGTTTAATTCTGATGATTGAAACTGAAAAACATTGTAAGTATAAATATTTGAATTTTAAATATTCATGATTTAATCACGATATGAAAATAAGATCAGTGTGTTTATGTTTGACGTCAAATTAGAAAGTTTGTATATAAAAAAAGTTTATACTGTTATAAAACCAGGTGGATGGAGGTTTCATTTTGTTGTTGTCGAAAGTCAAAACACACAAGTTAAAGTTCGGCTGTTCGTTATGTCAAAAGTGGTCAAAAATCACTTGGGGCATGGATGCGGACCCTCTGAGCGTGATTCTTGTGAAACGTGACAGCAAGGGTGACCGGCTCCTTTTCAGGTACCCGTGCGAGAAAGTCAAAGGCCACGAAAACGGGCAGCAGTCTAGAAGGAAGAACCCCTATGCCCTGACTATCACTGAGGACATCCATGGGCCGCCTCCTCAGAACAATGAGAACGGCTGTCTGGGCAATTTCCCCGACGAAGTGCTTTCGAACCTTTTCGCCGTCAAGCAGGAGCTCTGCGAGGCCAAGTTCGAGCTGAAGGTGAACAACGTCAGATTTGTCGGCCATCCGACACTCGTCCAACCATGCTCCAGGAGGGGCAAACCGCCCAACAGGCCGATCATACTCATAAACGTCGTTTTCGCACTTCAGGCCGCTGCCAACCATTCTATTGTCAAGTGCTACTACGAGCTGAGCAAGCGCCTCGGAGCAGCGCTCCGCCATGAAGAAAGGCGCTGTGGTTATGTCAACAGCGAAATAAAATCTATGATATCTGCTCATGACGATAGACCGGAGGACTTGGGCGATGATGAAGATTACTCGCCTTTTGAAATCATCCTTGAGCGTTGCTCACTTGCAAAAGATTTAATGACTATTTACAATGATCTTTGTAATTCTGGCTTGGTGCAGATTAGGGTGAATAGGTGGATCGCTCTCAGCTTCTGCCTGCCACAAAAAGTTCATCAGCTTCACAACAAAGCCCTTTCTGTTGATCCTGAAGCAATAGACAAGTATGAGCTGTTGTTTCTCTATTAATATTTATAAAAAAAGTTTCCCCTGGTGAATTGAAGAAGTAGAGACAATTCAAACAACAAGCCGTCGATTATGTTCTTCAATTCCGTCACTTCCTGAGTGAGAGGCACTTTTTTCTTTCTACTTGAAATAATTTTGCCCAGTGTGAGATATTCTTTAAAGAAAATATAAAGTTTATAATCTGCATTCTTTAAAAAATGCGACAAAGTCTCTTCTGCTTCTTTCAAGATCTACGCATCCCATATTGACTCGCATAATTATTTTTCAGATGTTTATGAAGTCTGCCAGTAAAGAAACTTGGGGATTGCTATGGCTGAATAGTTAGGGCATCTGATTCGTATTTGTTACAGTCCTTTTTATTAAATTAATCCATATATGTTTAGTAGTCATAATTGGCTGTATTGATTATTTTAATTAACTATACTTTCTATCTAAGGTCTTGGTTGAGATGAAAAAGTTAACATCATGAGTGGGATTCGAACCCATGACCTTCTGCTCACACTGTATTTTGATTATTAGGTCTTCCCTGAATATCCAAGTCAGCATATTATTGATAATTTAATCTGTTGGATGCATTTCTGCATTTTCGTTGGTGTAGGCATTCCAGAATGATCTGAACTAACAGGCTCACCTCAGACTCCAACACAATATTATATTATTACGAAAGCTGAAAACATTGAAAACAAACTTTGGATTGTATTTGCAGTGATCTTTCTATTAATTCCAAGCATTGCTCTTGGAGTTTTATTTGAAAATTTGAAACTATTGGTTAATCGTCTGACCTCTTGTTCATTACATATAAATGTAATCTTAACACATTCACTCAGATGATGCTGTGGCACAAAGCATTCAGGTGTTTGCAATGTCTTAGAAAATATCCAGTTGTTAAACAAGTCAAAAGGAATAGGACTTGCAGAACGTGTAAAAATTGCTGAATGCCTGATTACATTATGTTGTATTCCGTTCTTTTTTCCCTTCCAGCGATTAGTTAAAGAGCTGCTTTATTTATGTTTTAGATGTCTGCAGAGTGTAAGGCCGTACCATGGCTTGTTGCTGCTCGTTGATGCGACACAGTTGTTGGACAGCCTTGTACCTGATGCCTCGCCTGCCCTTATACGGCTTATTAAAATCTACACGCCGCTTAAATCTTTACAGATACTTTCTGCTGATGCAGACTTAACACTGGCTCAAGTAGAATTCTATAGTAAAAAGAAAACCTTTATTTAATTAAATTAATTGTTGGTAAATCAATAGGTGTTCAATTTAGCCGGACACCTCGTGTATTGGGGCAAAGCCATTATTATTTACCCTCTTTGTGAAAGCAATGTCTACATGACTGCACCGAATGCACCAGTCCACGCATCTTCCCCACTCGTGGAAAAGTTTTCTGAACAATTCCCTGCTCAGTCCTTAATTCAGGTAATAAAACAAATAAAGAACTGTACATTGCTAGTTAAGTAGGAAGTTAGGTTTTTACAAGCAAAAAATCATTTTTAAAATGTTGTATTTTTTGTCCTATTAAGAGTTGAAAATTTTAGAAACAATAGTTTTATGGATGAAAAGTAGATTTAAAAAAAAAATAGATGTACAGTTCTAATTTTTTTGTCATTTTCAGTTGTACTATTTTTTAGGTGATGTCTGAATTTTCATTGCCTATATCAATACGCCAAAGAATGTCACCATTGGTAGGAAGTAATCANATTATACAAAAACTAGATGGATATAGATAAACAGAAAGATAGAATAGGAAAATTATCTGATAGAATAGGATCTGTATGATAGTATACATATTAGATAGTAGGTAGATAGAAAACTGTAATATATATAAAACTATAATAATATAATAAAATAAGATAAAAATATTTAATTAATATTAAAGACATGCAATAGAAAAAATAGGTAAAGATTATAAAAACCCTCAATTTTTTTTTTAATAACCGTAATCTAAATGTTGTTCCAATTAATAGTAAAACACAAAATCACTCAAATTTATGTTCTCACTCAATGAGCGAACAATTTATTGCTTTGTTGGTGAGGGGATGGGAAACAGTTGTAGGGTGTTTTAAAGCCTGTGCAATATCGACCCAAAGATTTACAGCAGGTTTTTCCGAAGGGCATAGGTGCCGTTAACCTGTTTAATGTTTTGGCTGGTGAAGCGTTCCTACTGGTTGAGCCTCTTAGCTAAATGACCATGTTTTATGTAGGAGATGAAGTGGTCGACCCTTAGGAATCTCACTAATATCGAGCTGACCCCATTCCGTCCGTATTGGTTTTTGCCCAAAAGGGCCCTCCCCTTTCACACATCCCTTACTACGTGCCAATCGCACATTTCACCTGTTTACTTTCATTTCTGTTTCACGATCGGGGTGAGAAGAGCTAGACACACAAAAAAAGTTTGTTAACGCTGAATATTTTTCATCCGTGCACTGCTGAAATTTTTAAGTTTTGAAGATTTAATGTGGTAAACAAGAAAGAAAGATGATTTTAACGTGAAAACATCAAGGAAAATATAACCGTTCAAGAGCTGACGCCAACAATCAGAAAATAAAACTGCAAAAAACAATAGTAAAAATGGTACGAACTGTTTCTGGAGGAAATAAACAAATTTAAAAAAATACGCGATGTAAAAAATTTGAACTGCTTAAATTACTTTATTGAATAATTAAACAAAATTAAAATTTATTGAACGTTAACCAACGGGGACAAGTCGTCCAACTCGTATTTGCTAGGATAGCTCACCTGGGTTCGAGCTTTTTAATCGATATTTTTAAAAAATTACAATTAAGATAATGGTATAATAAGTGTAAATTTTGAGGATATGTAAATAAAAAATTAAAAAACGAATTTAAGAGTGGATTGGGTTGGTTTTAGGAACTGATTGCACTGGGTGATGAGATTGCCTAGCTGTTGATATCTCCCACAGCCCAACTTCGGTGGCATGACTGATAAGACCCCGGAATGCCATGGGGTTGGTAAGTCTCGAGCCCTGCCGATAATTAATTATAAATTGGCTGGAATTGCCGGTGGGCTGCAAGAAGTGGTAGGCTCAACTCTGTACATGAGAGTACGTACATATGTGGGTAGATTTAAGCTTATATAAATCGGTAATCAATAAAAATAACGATAGTCTACAATGGATCTAATGAAAAGACCAAACCAAACCCAAAATATTTGCCCTAAGTGATAACTAAAACCACGTTGTGCAATGTTGTAAAGTTGATATTTTAACCAAACTACGATTCATTTGTAAACAACCAAACTCGAGTGAGTGTTGGAAAACAATCTCATTGCAATGATATGATGTCTTGTCCAGTTTAGAATCCGACAGCTTCCAATTGCGCAATCCGATTAGTAACTCTGAACGCTTAATTAACTAACAGAAACACAATAGCAACGACTAGAATCCTTGCGAAATTATTGATTTGATAATTGAATAATGAAAAAATTGAACAAAGGGAGAACAAAGATGAGTTTTAAAATGATTAAGGCGATGTTAAATTTATCTTTGTACAAAAAATCTCCCCTAATAAAAAAAAACTCTTGTACGAAATCAATTGAATGAAAAATATAAAAATGTTATTATTAAATTTTAAGTATATCTTATTCCAAGCATAGAATAATTCTAGAAAGAGTGTAAAATTTATAAAAATTAGAAATACTTTGATTGAATATAGAATATATTTTGCATTGTATAAATTCACTTTTCCACATCCTAAATGTATTTGTTAAATGTAAACAATGTTTGTAAATCCCAGGCCCTGAAGATGATCTCAATAAAGATCGAAACGTTGGCACGATAACGAAAATGTTTTTCTGAAACCTACATCGCACCCGACCGCATCTCACGATTTCTGAATAATTATCAATTAACAGTCACTAATCTACACATTATATATAAAGTGGGGGGTTTATGGGCCGACAAATAGCTCAGGTCATCGCCGGCCCTCCGCGTGTATTCCTTCTCTTTCCTGTCTTTCTCGCGTATTTTAAATTGAACTGCTGCCATTTGAGCATCTCTATCTGGTTACTGACTTTCTGCTTTTACTTGCATATTACGTCGTTATTTTAAAATGCTTAAAATATTTCTCACACTCTCTCAAACAATAAATACATACACCTATATACAAACCCAATCACATGTGCAAATCCTCTGTCTAGATTCCGGGTCGGAGGGTACTCGATATTCCGCCCCGACCCGGCTTAGCGGAACAGCAGTAGAGCCTTGAAATAATATGCTGCACCGCCGCACAGCATACTCCTATTCTAACATAAACTAAATCTAAACTTTAATCTATGAAATAAAGACCCCACTATACACAACCCATTACCCCATTATCTCTTAAAAACCTAAAAAGTTTTTCCTTAAACTCGCTGCCATGCTCGAGCATTCTCCTATAATCCGGCGGTATTCCATTTCAGTCCATATACGGGGCCAAGCTGCGCACCCCTCCAACACGTGCGACACCGTGAGTCACTTGACATGCTGGGCACCTAGGGAACCCATGAGTCGCACGTGTGTGACCGATACGCAGGCGGGTCAGGACAACGCTTTCCCTTCGAGATATCCCCTCCGGGATCCACCGGTTGACCGTCGGCTTGACGGACACTAGCGCGTTAGTCGGGTCGGCCCAACGACGCTTCCATTTGTCTAATATCATATTTCACTATTCTCTTAGCGTCGTCAGGCCGAATCGGGGTGGTCCCAACATCATCACTGTGAGGAACGAGAGTACCCATTTTCGCGGCCAGGTCCGCTCTCTCGTTCCCCTCCAGTCCGACGTGTTCTGGAATCCAGGCTAAAACCACCCTTTTCCCGGCGCGCCCAATGTCCGCATATTTTAATTGGATTTTGCCGACCAGTGGATCCTACATAGGGGTCTTTCAGGGTATATACAGGGTGAATTGCTACTCTATATATACTATATACTTGGTTGAAACACCAGACCGCATCTCACGATTTCTGAATAAGTAATAAATAACATTATTAATTTTTTAATGGTATAATAAATATAATTAATTTAATTATATTATATAATTAATTGGTATAAAAAGAAAGATGTACCTATACAAAAAAATATATATAATATAAAATTCAGTGTCATTTATACTTTTTATATAAAAACGACTAAATTTTATGTAATAACATTATAATTTTTTTTCAATGCAATAGTTTTGGATCAATCTTTCTTGATTATTAATTTTTCACGTGTAGTTTTTAATGTATGGCCCATGTATTTTTCTTGTGGGTATAATGATATTTATACAAAGTATTGTCCACGTTAGATAATTGTTTTCCAGTCCATTCGGATATCGTGAGCATAAATATATCATCCCCTCCATACATTGAAGAGTACCTACCAGTGAGTTTGAAAATTCTGCCACATGTATTTAAAAAAAAAAAATAAGGGCGGAATTATGGGATAAGGCACATATGCCTTGAAAATAGGAGAAATATGCCGAGAGAGATGTTTTATTGTGTAGTATCGAACTGAGCAAATGGCCCTGCCGGACCTCTGTTCCCAACGGTTGATCGCTACATGTACGACGCACATAAAACATAAAATAAACTACTTTCAAAAGGAAAACCTTTTTACTAGTATTCGTTTCCAATTTTGCCAGTTTTATACTACTTCTTTTGAAAATTATTTTCATATTCATTTTAATTATTTATAAACAAGTAAGCTTCAGCTTTTCACATACATTGACTTGTCAAGCCAGTCATTAAAACAAAAAATTTAGCATGGAATTTCAATATTTTCTTATATAAATTTTCGTGCTCACTTGTTAAATAAAAAAGTGAATGTGAATGTTGAAACAAATCTCAGCTTGCCATCTTCGAAAGAAATGAAAAACCGAGGTACTTTTTTCTCGGTGGTTCGTGCCAGAGCGTATTAGAAGAGACATTCATATTTGGGCAGTTTGCGTGCTAACGCCGGGTGTTCAAGATAATAAATCAACACCTTGAATATCCAATTCTATGGTTTTCTTTGATCTTACTTTCTTCAAAATTCAGTTGCCGTCAAACAGAACGATTCCATTGGACATAAATCATGACTGGTTTATAAAGTGTACACCTTGAAAGAATCCTTAACTCTACATTTTCTAACAGCGATTCCATTTTTGATGAAATTTCAATTTCCAATTACTTTAATCTGGTTGTATAAGGTTTCATAAAATCATTCGATCAGATAATAAAATATTTAATTTTATATTTATAGGATTCACATTTCGGCCATGGGACTAATTATTCATTACCTGTTGTTTGTAATATTGTCTACCAATTAGGGCACAATTGTTCAATAATTTCTCACAGTTTAAAAGAAATTTGGTTTAACTCAAAACATTTGTTTAAAATGTAATTTGTTTAAAAAAAACCACATCCTTGATTCACCAAATGCTAATTCTTTTCTTTTTTCGGCCGGCTAACTGCTTCGGTCATTGCCAGCACCACGCGTATATCTTTTTCACATTTTGAAAACTCTGCCTTTTCTACTGATAACTTCATTCTAATTGGCTACTCATCGGACCTTACGGTTTTTGTTGCATTTCTCTTTGTATCCCTCCACATGTGGTAAATTGAAGTATTTGACCATTTACATAACACACATTCATAATACACATTTATACTAATAAACCTAGTTTCCTAATATTACAACTAAAGTGGAGGTCGTAAGATGGTCCTAATCCTGCCGACCTCCTTCCATTCTCGCTAATAAATACATTCAAACGGTATGTACAAATTCCACTCATCCGTCATTCGACAGCCACGTCCATTCACACATAACCCCTCACGCTAATAAATACGATCATACTAGAAAGGATGCAGCATCTCGGTAGTATTACTACATCCAAGACGCTGTCGACCCTTCCCACAATCATACTACAAATGTATTATTACTTACCTAAAACGGTGGGCCTGTAAGTTACTCGATATTCAGTCACAGCCGCACCTATGCACGCTAAACCACTCACGCTAATAAATACGTTCGTACAATACAATGGGGGGGTGAATCACATGTGGGGGTTATATGCGGCTGTAAGCGTTTATTGATTTTAAATGTCATAAGTCGATCTTTATGGTCGCTGTTATGCCTTAGAATTTTTGAGATTTCGGAAGGTAGGCCGCACCGCTCTCTGTGTCGTGCCAGCTAATTCTTCTTATCGATTATTTTGAAGATTTTCATTTATTTAAAATTTATAACTATTCATAAGAAATAATTAATATAATAAGTTTTAAAAATTATTTTCTAAGCTTTATTTCTTGTTAATTGAGCGAAATAAAAAATGTGTTTTTTGAATAAAACAAATTTTTATATTTTATTGTTTTGGACATCTTGGTTAAATTATTCTTGGTGTAATGTAACAAAATTTATGTTAAAAAATTTTACAACAATAAAATAAAATAATTTTATCATTTTTTAAAATAAATTTCGTCTAGTCTCTTTTTATTACGAAAATACGATATTTTGGAAGATTTCTTATGCATTTTTGGACAATGTGAGTGAATTCTTTTAAATAACCATTGTAAAATTTCGAGTTGATAATGTTTTGGGTGATATTTTTTAGTAAATTCCATAAAAGACAGTTGGCATTAAAAATTGTGATAGTTGTCCAAGTTTTAAATAAGATATGTATTGGATACCTTCTCGAAATATCATAAATGGAATAGTAAAAACAAACCGCTTAAAAATCATGGAAAATTTGGAAGACATTTTCGATAAATAATGTAGAAAAATTATTATTATTAATATAGCCTAGGCTATAATGTATTAATAAATTATGTTGTGATAAGCGAGAATATTTTCGGTAAGCACCTGACGAGTTTGTACAGCTTGGGCACCTAGGGCAGATGCCATTCTTATTTTGCCGACAATCTTATTCTAATTTAATTCTATATTCTAAGTTAATAAATTAGTCCTCACGACTCCAATAAATTAATAAATTATGTTATTTGTTCAACGAAACATTACAGGAATTTAAGTTTTGCGTAACTCTGCACAATGTTTTCACAAGTTTAAGCACTAATTGTTGACTCACTTTTACCAATTAAAAGAAAATATTATAATATAGATATTATACGATAGCTCAAGTGGTAGAGCAGCGGCGTATCTAGCCGAAGAGCATGGGTTCGAATCCCGCTCGTGACACTGATTTTTTTATCTCAACTAAAAACCTTAATTAATTCAAAGATATTAATTGGTCAAGCGAACCATGAAACTAGTGAATTACTCAAATTTTATCCAATGACCAAGTTATTGCAATGGTTGGAAAGCTATATTTCTCTTCTTTGAGCCTATAATAATCATTTCAATATTATGACTTTCTAAGAGATAAATAAAGATGAAATTTCATAAAGCTCGAAGCCAGGCTTGTGCCAGGTTCTATACCCATGTAAAGTTTTCGGTAGATCGGTAGAGGTGTTTTAAACTACGCCGCCATTTTTCTTATAGTGTTCTTCAACCTAGTATTACCAAAAACGTTACATTAAAATCACAAATTACGTCAATAGCCTTCCCTCGCAAAAACTAATTCCTTCGAAAGCAGATTAAATTTAAAATGTGAGTACGTAAAGACATAGGGGGCCGCGGCGTCCGGCTCGTATGTGTCACACTAATGGTTCTGGGTTCGTAACCCGGTCCGGCTCTAGGAATTTATGTTAAATTAATTTGGAACATTTAATGTATGGTGGTTCTGACCCCTCGTTCAAAAACCAAATAGGCTATGCATGACAGGATGTTTTTTGTTCCATATGGAGTCGTTGAGATTTCTCCGTTTAGCAATCAAACCGTCATCAGGAAATACTTTACATAGACTTAAAATGTAAACTTTGAAGAATAAGGTAGCGATAAATGTGTACGATATATCAAATCTACTAATCAGTAGAGACTTTTCCAAACGGATCTGTTCAAAAATCTGTAAAAATTAAAAACATTTAAACTCCACATTGCATTTATTTCATAGATTAACATTTTTAATCAATTATACCAATTTTGTTTTAAATATAAACTGTTTTCTCCGTGTATACATTGAAAACAATTTATTGATATGTTTGCATTAAATCTACTAATAAGTCGTGACTTGAAAAAAATAATTCGTATTGACTAATATCACTCTAATAAATTAAAATTTTCAACCCCACAAAATTTGTAAGAAATGTTATAAACTGAGACGATATAATTCTGTAAACATAGAGAAATATGCTATTGTTAAAAGCAAAAGTTATGAAAAAAATTCGCTACACACCAGTCAACACGAAGAAAAGTAAATTGTCAATTTATTTGATCTCATTCATTAAATTTTTCAAACAATCACACTAAACTGATTAGATTTATTTTAATTTCGGACTATATAGTTCACTATGTGCACAGAATTAAAAACGTAAGTTATAAGTGAGTGATAAATTAAATATTACCTAATGTAAGGTGGGACTTTTGAAAACAAATTTTGTTATAAATAGTAAAAACATTTAATACTCCTTCTACAATTATTTTGAACGTTGATTTCCATTCAGTCCGACTTAATTTGATTTACATATTACAAGATTATCATGAGTTGGTTGTAAGTGAAAGAAATAGACGAAATGATCTTTTATAAATGTAAATATAGTAAAGTTGACAGAATTCTGTGTTATGGTCCATTTGAATATTCTATATCTCATATGGCTACCGTACGTAAGGGTTGTCGGATAAAAATATCATCATCTTTCGTCAATGTAGGACATATTCAGAGGTAGAAGACTGGCCTGCGGTTTGTTGGTGGTTGCCAGGTAGCAGTAGAAGGGTTTCACCACCCTCTCTCTCTCGGACCCCTATTCAACCCTTATTTTTCTTCACTGCGACCTCGATTGTCCGGCCATCAATTCAACCCGGTACAAATTCCGGGATACTATTTTAAAAAAGTAGGATTTGTATCTGTCAGCCAGTTAAAAATTACAATTTACACAAACAGAAGAATTTATAAACTACAAAAAAAAGAACAATAAGATCAGGTGCTTTCAAGAATTAGGAATAAGTCTACAGGAAGTTTCTGCGAAAGTAGTGAAAAGTTAAGAAATCCTTTGAAAGATACAAACAAGATGACAAAAGACAAGAGTGTGCATGCGAATACCCATTAATACAACATAAGATCACACAGATGGGAGTGTCGTTGAAAAGATCTGAAAAAAGTGCCAGATTTGAAGTTAAACAATTTCATATAAGAAATGTTTACTGCAAATATTAGTTTAATACTTACGGTGAAAATAGATAAAGGGAATAGTGAAGAGGCGAGTTGGTGAAAATGACACAGGAAGTAGTGCTAGAAGGACTTAATGAATCTTGATTAACTTTCCGATTTATAGAAAATTTTCAATTTTGTGTTGTTTTAAAAATATCACTATTTTTGTAATTGTGTAAAAAAAATTCAGGCTAAAAACAAAAATTAAGGGGGGGGAATTGTTTTTCCCAAAAATTTTTATTTCGGGGGGTTTTCGGTGTGCAAAAGTTTTTGTTTTATCCGTATTTTTCTCACTTATAAAAGCACAAAAACCAAAGATTGTTGATATAGGCTCAAAGAAGAAAAATTCAGTTTTTCAACAGTTGTAATACCATAGACATTAAATAAAATCCAGTATTTATGAATTATTTAATCAGTTAAATATTGATTTAATCTTAAGCGGAACAGCGGCCATGGGAGAATTAAAAAAAGTTCCCGTCCGACCCAGCACGATAATGTATATTTTTTTATTCGTATAAACTTTTGTATTTTACGGGTTAAGGGGTGTTTAAAATGTACAAGATTTTTTCAAAAACAATGTTTTAGGACTAATTTTCTGGAAACTTCTTTTTTTGTAGTTGTTTCTCTCTCACTCTCTCTCTCTCTCTCTCTCTCTCGCTCTCTCTCTTTCCCTTTTCTGTCTCGCCTTCTCTCTCCCTTTTTTGTTTCCGTCTTTCTCTTTCTCTCTCTCTTTCTCTCTCTCTCTCTCTCTCTCTCTCTCTCT
>NW_019393065.1:0-17187 GCF_000648675.2 Cimex lectularius
ATGGTGTACGAGAGGATCGAAATCAGATAGCTCAAGTGGTAAGAGCAGAGGCGGTATTCAGCCGAAGGTCGTCTGTTCGAATCCCGCTCGTGACAAGTCGGTTTTTTATCTGAACCATTGAAAATAAAAATAGACCAAGTATGCTTCCCTGAGGAACACCCGTCCTAATGCGTATATAAGGTGAGAATTCAGTTCCCTGGCAAACTCGGCAAAATATGTATAAATTGAATTTCATTTGCGCTGTTTATAATATCCACCCCCTCCCCATACAACATGGTTATTATTTAACTTTTGCTAGAGATGAAATCCGTTTTTAATTGGATATTTACCAGTTTTGATGGATGGGGTGATATAGGGGAAGTTTCACATAGAAATCTTTTTGGCAAATTCCTCCTCTCCTTTGATTGTATTAAGAGAATCGGGTTGTCGCTAATTATCCGATTGCGATTAAGATAGATATAGACACAGTTTACGAAACACGTTGTTTGAAAAATAACCTTTGTACATGTTCGGGTTAAATTCACCATTCACTTCACCCATCTGATAAAATCTTTGGAGATTACTTTGCATGTGCTCTCAAAACACCAACGTTATATATATATATATGTATATATATATATATATAATATGCCTAGTTTCACTAATTACTAAAATTCGCCAAATTTTACTCGTTAGGGAGGTAAAGGCGTGTGTATCCTTTTGATCTCAACTGTACTACTAGTACCCTTGCGCTCCTATCAATAATTTATGCTAATGGAACAACCGCTACATAATTTAGCAGCTTTTGCGCATTTTGACGACTACAAGCCTCCAAGAGATTGAACGCATTGCCGGATTACTCGATTGCAATTATGTAGTATACATTATTTAAAAAATTAACAATCACAAAATCATCAGCTTGAGACTAGCTAATTTTATAATTCTTTGGGTCGAAGTTTAGTTAAGTCGCCGATGTGTTGACGCCAGTACTTCTCTTTTGTTAGCGCAAGATTACCAAGAGATGGCACGAGCGGGATCCGAACCTACGATTTTGATACGCCGCTGCTCTACCACTTGAGCTATCGTGACCTCGATCCAGTCGGACACTAACTTAATTAGTGAATTACCGAGAGAGTTCATTTTGAGGCGCAATCTTTCATTTTACGATAAAATATGTTTCTTCGATATATGCTTTTGGGTTACAATATTAACCACAGTCACCTGGGTGTTTGATTTCGTAAAGTCCGAAGTGAATATGAGGTAAAAGAAGGGGCTGAAAACACTGCCTTGCATAATTTAGTCTTAATGCTTTTCACAACAACCAGTTATGTATTTTTTGGAGATATATTCTCTAACTAGTCCTTGACAGTTTTCGTAAATTGTTGGTAATAATAGAACACGAATAAGAAGGTCCAGATTTTGAAGTTTCATTTATTGTATTAATGAGAAAATATTTAAAAAAGTGAAGTATTAAGGATAAATCGGCATATATATGAAAAGCTTCAATAGGTTTTATGATAATCATAAACATAATGAAAGACAACCTTACACGAGCAAAAAATATAGCGCAGGATTCATCTCTCTAGATGAAAGCTGATTCAACCTACTCTGGGCAAACCACCTGTGGAGGATTTTATTTATACCCCGGGGATAAAGAACTGCCGAGAATGCTATGGTAGTGATGGGTATCTATTCGTCCGGAATGTGAGTGATTGCTCCACATCATCGGTTTTTCTCTCAGAAACGATGCGTACAATTTAAGCCCTTAGGATATGTTCTAATTAAAAAGTACCATCCTCGTCCAACATAGGTTGTTAACATTTATAAACCCATTTAATTTCTTTTAGCCACAGACGTTTTTGACATAAGCCCATGCTTAAAAAAATCGTCCCTTTTTTTCTGTTACTAATGACTTCCCCAAATCCATTAAGTCTGGCTTATCTTAATTCAGATGACACCCAAATTTACCTTTCCCTCCCACCCCCTGACGAACAATCTGTAATTGTAATAATTCAAATAATTCAGGAGTATTTAAACTCAATTAGCTCCTGGGCCGCTGCAAACGAGTTTAACTTGAAGGTAGAAGAGTCTCAGATTGTTTGAGTCCAGTTCCCTCTTCATTCCTTACCTCTTGACAACAATCATAATAATTCCTTCTGTACCATAGTCAAGAAATTTAGGGTGCTTGATCTAAGAAGAACTAATGATTTTAGTTGTTTCTTCCTCATCTGTTCCATCAACCTTTGGAACCCTATCCAACGTGCCGTTAGGTTGTCTCTTAGTTCACCTCACGTCCTTACAACTTAACAATAAAGATATTTAATTGTCCCTTTTTAGTTTCATTCCCATAATATAATATTTTCAATTTTATGTATTAATTTTTGTAAACAAATCTTTGTATAGCCATATCAGGTTTGAATCGTAGAAATGTTGTAATCATAAGTAATTATCCACGAGGTTTTTAAGTCGTACATAATAAATAAAAATATTATTATTATTTAATAATATTTTTATTAAGTTAATTTATCGAAATTTGTGCTTCGGAATATTTATTATTATTGGAGAGATGGTGTACGAGAGGATCGAAGTCAGATAGCTCAAGTGGTAAGAGCAGAGGCGGTATTCAGCCGAAGGTCGTCTGTTCGAATCCCGCTCGTGACATTGACTTTTTTTATTTCAACCAAGATCTTACATAAAAAGAACAATCAATTGAAAGAAGTAACTCGGTCAATTGACCTCTAAAACGTAAATGGATTAATTATTATTATTATTATCTTTTAAAAAGCCGGCTAGCTGCCTGGGCTATTACCGGCACCTCGCATTTCTTTTTCCACATCACGTTTAAAGATTTTTTTTACAAATAAAAGATAGCTCTTCTGTAGGAAGTCTGGTGATTTTTCTGGTAACGTTTCTGGGACATTATTTCTACATTTTTAGCACCTCCACGCTTGGTGAAAATGATGTAAAACAATCTCATACCCAAACATTCAATCATTACCTAGCCTAATATGCTACGTCAGTGTACTAGATATTCCGCTGAAAACCGGCCCTCATTCACGCCAATAAATACATTCATACTTTATGTCCAATTAAAATTTACTACTTGCACAATGACTCTAAAATACTAACCTATATTGGTGGGTTTATGTTGTACTTGATATTCCACCACGCATACTCTACTATCACACTAATAAATACATTCACTTAAGCGGTAACCGCTCATTCTATGTATACAGCTAAGAATGCGAAGCCACTGGTGCATTTAATATTAGACAGTGCCTTCGCCCATTCAGTCTACAAGAAACTCCTAGCCTAATACTAACCTAAATTGGTAAGTCTGTGGAGTACTCGATTCACCCATTCATACTCACTTTCTTACATAAATACATTCATTCTATACAAAAATTATTATTATTATTGTTATTTATTACATCTATTAGGTTTCGTGGTCCGATTGACCAAATAAATTATTTTCAATTAATTAATCTTTAATTAAGGTTTTGGTTGAGATAACAAGTCAGTGTCACGGGGAAGGGGATCGCGGAATTCGAACCCACGACCTTCGACTAAATATGCCGCTGCTCTACCACTTGAGCTATCGTGACTTCGATCCACTCGGACCTTACAGTGATGAGCGCCGTGTCAATGCCTAAACCGTTGCGGCCCCCGACGCCCCCAATAATAATATTATTATTACTATTATTAATTTTTAATAATGACGGTTAAGGTCCTAACATCCCAAACCTTCTATCTTAGCTTAGCTATATCCCTTCTGAGTGCTATAAAGCTCTGACTCCAAACATTCACTCGAAAAACTAATTTATCCTATTGCCATCCAAGCTTTAATTTATCATTTTAAATTTCTTAATTTGGAAGGCCAAATGTAGGCAAAAATCCCATTTTAAATTGCATATAAAATTTGTTTTAAAAAAAATTAGAATTTTGAATTTTTGTTCCATAATTTAACATTTCCCATAGGCTTGTATGGCTAATAATAATAATAATAATGGAGTCAGACTAGCAACAGTCTCAGCATGAGTATAGGCTCATCCTTATCATTTTATTCTTCCATTCAAATATGATAAACTAATTCTACATAACAATAATAAGAAACAAAACACAATAACACTTCTTTTTATTTTTTATTTTTTGAGGGAGCTATCTTTCTTATTTAAATTGCGATTTTGGGCATTACAGTTGATTACCCCGCAATTTGTATTTTCTTCCATTTCATTTTTCCCCTCCGGCAGCCTCACAAATTTCTGAAAAAAAAAAATCTTGCACGCACAACTTTCATTCAAACATTAGCAGGCAAACGTTGAATGGTATAACAATTTGGGAAAAGGCCTAAATCTCATTATAAATTCCAATAAATTTGAGAAAGCTGAAAAGTGCTCTTCGAAAGAAACACTGGGGACCCAGTAACTCCTGTAAATCACTCGAAAGGTTGAGCCTTTGCCTAAAGGTTTGCAAAGTGGGACAGTCGACCAAAATATGTTTTACTGTCAGAACGATACGTTCTCCACTTCGAATACATCGAGGACAGTTGGAAGGTTGTTGCATATTAAAAGCCTATTATGGATTAGCTTGATGTGACCTATTCGCAATCTAGAGAGAATCACTTCTTCTATATTACTTATTCTATCACAATCAGTTCTTTTCTCTCAAGTTCCTCAGTTGGCCATTTATGTACAACTGGCTTCATTTCTTTCATACTATCTCTACAGACATTCCATCTTGCCGCCCACTTTCATTTGATAATGTTTTTAACATAAACGACTATATCATCTAGGCGGAGAGGAAATTGATCTGTTCCTTGCCTGTTGATCAGCTTTTTCATTTCCAGAAATGCCGACATGACTAGGAACCCAAACGAATACCACATGTTTGTTAAGTGTATTATTATTTTTTTTTTCGAGGGTTCGCAACAGCAGAGGTCATATAAACCCTCAGGTGCCGGTGTTTTTGAAACAACAAAACAAAAACATTTGTATTTTGTATTATATTATTATCGATATGTATGTCGGGTTCGAATGCAGGGCCGCTGGATTCGAACCCCGGACTTTCACCTTACAGTGATGAGCACCATGTCAACGCTTAAACCGTTGCGGCCACCGACGCCCCCAATAATATTATTAAAGCCCAATATTGAATATATATGCTATAAAAATATCTTTTCGTAATTGGTGTAGGTTTGCAGGACTAATTTGTAGAATTAAAAAAAATAAATATTGATTTTCTATATTTGTAACCTTTTCAAATTGTGTAACAAATTAGTTCTCTAAATAATGCTAATTCCGTTAACGCTTGGGGAAATTGTCAAGGAAAAGATATCGAGGGTTTACGAGTCGACAGCGAAATGAATGTAAACGAAAAGGAAAAAAAAACAGTGTTCGTGTACAAGAAGGGAATTTTGTTCAAAGGCCGGGCTCTAATTTTATTTTTAATAAAAAGGTTGGTGAGCTTGTTTCAAACAAGAGTATCAAACTTTTTTTGTTTTACACATTAAAGCAATTTTTGTTCTAACAATGCCTTTTATTGATCAAATATGAGTGTGTATGTTAGCAGTGTCGTTACTTGCTGACACACCCATCAAGTAGCATCAATTTAAGAGAACGCATTTCTGATTTAAATGTCAATCAGTCAAAATATCAACTAACAATTTAAAATGGAAATATTTAAATGAACATTTAAATCAACATAATTATTTTATATTTGTTAGTCTGGATTTAACTAAAGCCAGCTTTATTTTTATTTGATAACTGTATTAAAAGGGGTTTATCTTCAGATTCGATACGGTCCGCTGGGGATAATCCATAACCATTACTTTTAAATTTGTTTTTTTGAGGTTGCGCTAAAATAAATCGTTGATGTGGAATGGTTTAATCTAATGATTTTTTCCTGTTTGTGTACGGTTTTTTCTTTGGGCCGAGATTATAGACCAATGTTAACATTGTTAAAGTACAATGTTTAAGTGATCTTTTATATTTATGGAATAAGACACATGAAGGGGCGTCGGTGGACGCAACGGTTAAGGAGTTGATACGACGTGGTGGCTCATCGCTTGAAGGTAAATGTCCCGGGTTCGAATACCGACTCAGACTTCCAGACTTCCAAATAGGTTATTTTTCAAAAACTCCGGTATCAGGGGATTTTGATATGAACCGGGGGAAAAAAGACCCCCAACGACCTATCCTCATGCAGATCTACATGCCGTCTCTCAATCATAGCCAAAATTTTCGAACGCTTCCTCCTCAAAAGAATAATTCCCGAATTCCACTTCTACAACCATACCCCGTCCATCACTTTTATTTAAGATCTCTCCATTTTTCTGTACGTCAGATATTTGTAATCGAGCCAATATCCTCTCTATCAAACCCTAAAAAAAGCATTATTACTCAGCAGTTTTTCTAGATGATACATAGTAATTTGCAAAGTTTGGCAACCGGATTTTATTTTTCCAGTTAAAATATATGTGGAAATATTTACCATCCCTGCACTATATCTCATCCTGAAGCCCTTCTCTTGTTCAAGCTGAGAATTGGGACTTGATTTTCAGCCATCGGGGCCAGTTCCCCAAGGTAGCACTCTAAAGCAATCGTCTACCCAGTTTACACCACTGACTTACCTACACACCCCAAAACCTAAGGTGACAACCTTAACGAAAGACACCCCAATTCTTCCTTCACACTCTGACCTTAACCATGCATTAGAAGCAACACAACAACACCTAGACCTCATTACAGGCTAATACACTCGGTGGCACATTAAGCCAAACGAACAAAGTGATGTTTACAGTTACAAGACATGCCCATCAATGCAAGTTTACAGTAAGGTAATCTTTCCATTCAATCACATCCGCAACCTTGTTTCTACTAGGATAAGTCACCTACTTACATCAACATCTGCAGTAACTATACGCAATAAATTACCACTATGTACGACACTAACTAGACCGATTTGGGCTTATAGAATAGAACTGAGGAGTTCATCTAAACCATCCAACTCCCAGAGAATACAATATTTTCAAACTGATATTGTATTGGATCTTCTTGAGGTCATTCTACAGGTGAATAAAGAACATCACTATTGGGTTTCACCAAGCTTTCGGCGAATGTTCCGCCATCTCCAGGGCCTAATTTATTGAAAACAAAATTTACATGAACAGAGTTACATAACACACACAGACACANAATAAAATTACGTACTTTACCCAGTTTTTTAGGACAATTAAATTTATTGCACATGTTTGTTGTTTTTTTAAATGAAGGTGAAAATGAATCTGCATACTAAAATAAAAATAGTCTTGCTTAAAATCTAGTGACACTCATCGGTCCATCTCACTTCTTTCATAAGTTAATACTCAATCTGTAGAATACTGTAGAATGACCTTAAGAAGATCCAATACAACATCAGTTTAAACTACGGAAGTCGACTAGAACAATATTTTCAATTAAAAGTTATCCGTCATATCATCAACGCTCTCTTCTAAGTCAGTAACGAAAGACCTAGACATCCATACCTGATAGACATGATTCGAACTTGCTCCTACAATTTCCACTACAAGCTCTCCTTCGATACCAATCCACTTGCTCAAACTTACTTCTCAACGTCACCGCCTGAGAAACCTAGTCTTGTGACCTTTTAACACTACCCTAAAGCAATAAACCAACGATTCTCTTATGTGCTGAGAGTTTTAGCAATGGCCGGCTCTTCTACTACATCTCCGTCGTCTGACCGAACAGCTCTTTATTGTTTTAGCAAATATGTAAATTTTGTTTACATTACAAAAAAAAAATATTTACGTTACAAAATCGTTAGAACCTCCTACAAAAAGCAACATTTAAAACAGGTATATTTATGAATATGAATAAACAGTTAAACCGAAAATTGTTGCGGTTGTGTATCCACAACCTAAATTATTTTTTTTGTAGTGAGAAAAAGACGAATAAAATTTGGCTTAAACTAACCCAGCAACAGGTTTACAGATTAAGACCACAGGTTTAAAGGGAATCCTTTTACTAGGAACACAATTGTTGATTAACAAGTGGGTGGTTGTCTAGACCCGACTTGCTTTGCTGCCACGCCGGTCTTTTTGACGCAAGACCACTTTAATCCCATAATTTATATATCAAGAAATATAACATAACAAGCCATTATCTGCAAATTATTTTTTCAATTTTTATTATTGGGAGGGTTGGTTTTCTCTTTAAAAACATCCTTCTCAAAATTTTAAAAGAATAAAAAAATAATCGTTGTTTCATGCTGTTTTATCAAGAGATACATACGACTTCTTCTATTTCTAACGTTTACATGAAAACAACAAGCTAAACAGTGAAATCGGAAACCGGGCCGATTTGTAACGCGACCCCATGGAAAGTAACAAGAAAACGTATTATTTCATACGTGAGTTGCTCAGACTTTAAATTACATATTGTGGTGGAACATTATTGGAGGACAACATTCCAGCCGTCGATCCACAACTTCTACAAAAGTTGTAGGCCTATGGCCCTATTGCCCAGAAGGCATCATTAGTGAGCTAACGTGAAAATTACCTTAATCACAACCCTCAGAGGGTGGTTGTTTGCTGTTATATATATATATCCACTTTCAAACAAGCAATGTTTGTTAATATCATAAACAGTTTGATTGAATAAGAATTCTGGTGAAACGACTTGATACGGTAGCCAAAAGGTAAATTTACACGACAATGGTTTATATTTTCAGTTCATATTATTTTTTACAGCATATACAGACTTCATTTTCTTAACTGATAAACACAATAATTCCAAAATAAAAATAAAAATTCAAAGTAAGTCCTTAACTTTGTGAATAGATATCAAAATATGAAAATCTGAATCGTTCGAACTTTTAAAATTTGAAATATGAAAAAAGGACAAAAATTATCCGTGCCTCGTGACGTCGATCATTGCTTAAATATAATTTCAAATCATGGGAACCATATGTCATTATATTGTGTACCGCCGAAGCTAGTACAAGACCCATATTATATTGCTATCCATTTACGTCTTCGTAGTCAATTGACCAAGTTACTTATTTCAATCAAATAATTATTTTTTGCAAGGTCTTGGTTGAGATAAAAAGTCAGTGTCACGAGCGGGATTCGTACCCATTACCTTCGGCTCAATACGCTGCTCTAATTCGATCCACTCAGACACCAACTCACCATCTCAACCTATATCCTTTCCAATTCCTTCAAATTTTCCCTCTTTTTGCCAGTTTTCTCAACCATTCATAAAAAGAATAATTAATTGAAATAATTTTGGTCAATTAGACCACTAAACATAAATGTTTTAATATTACATGCATTTTATTCAATTAATTATTCTTTCTAAGGTTTTGGTTGAGATAAAAAGTCAGTGTCACGAACGGGATTCGAACCCACGACCTTCGGCTAAATACACCGCTGCTCTAGTACTTGAGCTATCGTGACTTCGATCCACTCGGATACCAACTTCCCACCTTAACCTACCTTTCGAATTTTCCCTCTTTTCGCCATTTTCAAACGTCGTGGTAATCAGGATTGGATTCTCAGCGACTTATGAAGTGGCCTCGGGGAGCTGTTTCGTGAAGAATAATTAATTGATTGAAAGATGTAAGTTGGTCAATTGGCTACGAAAACGTAAATGGATTAATATTTTAAAAGTAAAAGAAGTTCATTTCACAAAACAGCTCCTCGTGGCCACTTCATAAATCTCTGAGAATCCAATACACGGCATTTAAAAATGGCAAAAAGAGGGAAAATTCGAACGGTTGTAGGTTGAGATGGAGAGTTGGTGTCCGAGAGGGTCGAAGCACGATAGCTCAACTGGTAAAGCAGCGGCGTATTTAGCCGACGGTCGTGGGTTCGAATCCCGCTCGCGACACTGACTTTTTTATCTCAACCAAGACCTTAGAAATTATAATTAATTGATTAAAAGAAATTACTATAAATGTAACATGTATGATTTTTGATAATCATGTAATTAATGTTAAAATGATCTGCGATGGCTTATCTAAAAAAATGATGACCATTCGCCCCGAATTAAAAGAGAACGACGTATCTCAACAACATTTTGCAAATCCTTTAAAAAATGTTCATTTAACGACCCAACAGCATTTTTATCATTTTAAACGTTGCATACCTAAATCTAACCTAGTCAGTAAATTAGTCCTAATTTTGTAGTAATGTTTTAACATGGCCAATGATACAGGGTTGTCCCTCCCATGGTGCCACCCCTTTAAAATTTAACATTGACTCCTCTCGAAAAATAATTTCAGAACACGAGAATTCAATAAAAAAAGATAATGTATTCCGTAAATAAAAAAAATTATGAACCACGACTTCTAAAATTTTTGCAACGTTAACAATAAACCCACAATTTTAAAACAATTTGTGTTAATACATGTTACATTATTTATCCAAGCTCAGACAATTCTGTAGCGAAACTGTTTTGGGATAATGTAAACTTCATGTAAACATTCCCTTTTCCGACACAGGCCGAATAACGCGTCTTAATTTATTATGAACCCGTTATCCATTAATAGTGCAGGAGGACTGGTTTCCGCGCTGATTTTAAAAATTCACGGCTACATCATAGGGCAAATGAAATATTAAAAATTAAAAATGGCATTAGGATTTTTGCAGTTTGAAGAACAACGTGAATTAATGAAGGCTGAATTAATTGACTCTGTTTTCCCTGTCCATAATCCGAATCAGCTAGAACTTCGCGGTTTTTGGAACAAATGAATCGTTGACAAACAGCTTCGTGGAGGCGGTAAACCCTCTTGAAATATCAAGAAAACCACCACCCTTAAAATCAAGTCCCCTTATTATCGGTAATCATTTCTATATTTATAAGCCTATAATATTATTGTTTTTTAAAACAGCAAGCTTTGTTTATTTCAATACCAGTACTCTTTTTATAACTTTTAATTTACATATACAAAGCATATTCTCTTTCACAAGCATAGTGCTTGAATTTATAGAATATTTTTTAACGAAGAATTTATTACCATGTTGGTTTTCCTTGTACCATTTCTGAACAAAATCTTAAACAACGGTAAAACATTGGCCCTAAAATACACACAACTCGTGTTATCCTCCAATTAACCATTGGGTTTCGGGGATGAGAGCTCAAATCACTTAACAATACTTTTTCATATTATACTCAATTAATATTTTAATGGGCTAAAATTTCATGCTAAGATTCGAACCCAGGACCGCTACCGTAGCAAATCGTGTCCCCTTATGTGAACTAAGCTCAGGAGGAATCATTTACGTTTCGCAACCTTCTGATAAATTAGGAAAAAACTATCTTGAAAAATATCCTAACAACGAAAGGAAAAGTACTCAAATAAGTGTCATCTGCTTGATCCTTTCAGTTCAATTAATAGCAGTTTTGATGGTACATCCTTTAAAACTTGGATTTTTTTTTCAAAAGCGCCGGCAGCGGGTCCGAATCTCCCAAAAAATTGTTTGGTAGGATCGGTCCATTTTTTCGAAGAGTATGGTAGATCAGACCCCCAAAAAACCGAGTATTGGGAAATTCAAGGTTCGAAGCTTTTGACAATCTAACAGTCTTCCCTCTTCATAAAGTGTTTTAAAAAATATTCCTACACCCTACACACCCATTGAAGGAAAAACTTTTTCGTCATACTATATTTCAGCTAGTCTTGCAGAAGAAANTGTAAGCACAAATTTGTCGTACAGTGCTATATTTGTTTCAAGACTTTTTAAATTCTGTCATACAGTTGAAAAAAAAGACATGCTTTTTGTCTGAATAAAAATTTAATTTGAAGCCCACCAAAAACAAGAACAATTTTTGGTATTCAATCAATCGTAATTATTTCTTGATGTACACATATATAATTGGCTATTAACTCCACACTGTCAACTAAAACATACCGTAGAGTTTATTTTCAACTCTATTACCATCGGCATACAATACTTGAATATAAAAATATACACGTTACGACATGTTTTTATACATCTAGTCTTAAATCCTACCCGTAAAAAGAATGAAGGATGGAAAAATCGTGACACCTTTACAAAAATGTCTATTTTATGCGATAAGTGGTCGTAAATAATTTGATATAAATACATTAGCCTTCTTTGGCAACCCACTTTAGCACTAAGTGACAGAAAGGGATCAGAAATTGCTTACTTCCCCCACAACTACAAATTGGGCTACTGCTAGTGACGAGTTAAAAGATTTAGACATTTTGTTAACGTATAATTAAATTCAAATGTCATCAAATTAATTTAATTTTAAAGCAATTTGTTTTTCGTTTGGTTGATGACATCTATATTTCTATAATTTTTATATTTCATAATAATGAACCACCTTTATTTTTCAGGAAAAAGGTAATGTGTTGGGTTGGGGGGGGGGGTTCGCCACAGCAAACATACCAACCCCGGAGTACCAGCGTTAAAATACAAATAAATAAATAAATAAAGTTCAAGTATGTAGGGTTCGAATACAAGGCCGCTGGATTCAGACCTGGGAGCTTTATAGTGATGAGTGCCGTGTGCAGATATAACCCTTAAAGTCCCACTATGTAAAAATCGAAGAAAATTTTTTTTCACTGTTTTATAGTTTTTTAGGGTGCTAAAGAGATTAAGAATGGTAAAGACAAGAAGAAAACCATGATCGCAGTAGGGGGGGGGTACTCGGTTGCTAATAGGCAACTTACATAATACATCTTGAACAACTTATTGTTGCCTGAAGGCAAATCTGGGGTTTCTATTTGGTAGACGATCGAAACTTCCTGTAAACAGGAAATTTTCATTGTGTGATTCATCATTCGAATATGTATTTGGCCAAACCACAGACTGTCAGCAATATCTGAGTAGCCAGTTTTCACTGATTGCATATATAGTTTATTTCAGTTGAATCTTATACGAGTTGAACTTGTTCTAAGTGTCAACATGTCACAGTGTTGAACCTTACAAACTGTATTTCATCTATGAAAGAACCCCCGTCTTATCTTTATTGTACTTAATCTTATTTATTTATTTACGAGGGTTCGCAACAGCAGAGTNACACCATTTACGTCGGGCAGGTATGTAATTAATATAACGACAATAATACATGTAGTTTGAATAAAAATGTGACTGTCCGGTTCTTTTGTCTTCGACTGTACTCGATGCGACCCGACGAAAATCTGTAAAGTGGGGATCGCAGAGCGTCGGGTAGGCTAGCGTGGCATAGCATCGGGTAAATGTGCATCGGGAGTAATACAACGTTATGGAAAATCGGAGTTTGGATTTGGGTCGTGTAGCATCGGGTAGCGTCGAATGGCGTAGCATCGGGTAAGTGTGCTCCCGGCTTTAACCGTTGTGGCCACCGACGCCCCCCCATTCTCTAATAATTTATTTTTTGTCTCCAGTAGTCTCACACTTACCCCAGTGTACTCAATATTCTTCGATGCGGGGTTATAAAATCCTTTCCTTTCCCACTAATAATTACATTTATTCCAATAATTTAACATAAACACCCGATACAAGCATAGACGAATTTCTGTTCTTACTGTTATTTTGTCCAATGTATTTTTCCCATATTTACTTAACATATACCGGTTTGATCTAATCGCATATGTTTTGAGGATATTTCGTCTCAGAAGTTTTCCATCAGGTTTGTTGTCTTTATGTTCTCATGACTAATTTAGTTACAATAGATTACTAGATTCACTAATTTCGTGGTCCGCTTGACCATTTAAATCATTACAATTAATTAAGGTTTTTAGTTGAGATGAAAAAAAGTCAATGGCACGAGCGGGATGCGAACCCACGATCTTCGGCTAGATACGCCGCTGCTCTACCACCTGAGCTATCGTGACCTCGATCTACTCGGACATCAACTTCCCATCTCAACCCCACCTTATGAGTTTTCCCTCCTTTTGCCATTTTAATTAAACCGTGAAACCGATTACACGACATTTGAAAAATGGCAAAAGGAGGGAAAACTCATAAGGTGGGGTTGAGATGGGGAGTTGATGTCCGAGTGGATCGAGGTCACGATAGCTCAGGTGGTAGAGCAGCGGCGTATCTAGCCGAAGATCGTGGGTTCGCAACCCACCCGTGCCATTGACTTTTTTTCATCTCAACTAAAAACCTTAATTAATTGTAATAGATTACTAGTTTTGTACGATCCTTTCTCTATGCATGTATGTGCACGTGTTCTATGTATTGTCTGCCTGTGATGACCGACGTATCAACTCCTAAAACGATGCGGCCACTTACGTCCCTACATTTTTTTAAATGTAACATGAAACTCTATTTGTCCTCACAGTATTGGCCAATTGTGTTTTTTTTTAATCGTAGGTGCATTTTTGTTATCGAAAAGCTGAAATAGTTGTTGATTGCTGTTCGTTGGATTTGATGTGATATTTGAATGTAAATAGAACTATGCTTATTTTTTTGTCATCTACTTGTACATTGAGATGGGGATCTTTGAATACTGGTTGCTTTTCATCTCATTTCGCCTTTTCTTTTCTTAAGGACAAAAATAGTACGTAGCTACAATATTTCCAGTTCTTTTTGATGCATTTCTAAATGACATAATGACTGTTAATTAACGAATTAAGGGCTTCAATGTTCCAGCCTTCCTCTAAAGAAACAATATTATTTTAATTTTATGTAACGTGATATAAAGTCGGAGAAATATAAAGATCAGCCATTGATCAAGTACTGGTCATGTTAGATCTGTTTCTGTGGAACTTCAATTTTTAATTTCATTTAAAATTTTAAAAATTGTAAATAGTAATCGATGTTTGACAGTCCAGGTGAACGATACAATCTTTGTAAGCTCGACAAAGGAACTGAGGCATTATTTATCTGAAATTTAACCGGGATTGCTCCTGAAACTCAAGGGCATCTATTTGGTTATTACCTCATCCTAAAATCCTCTCCATACGAAAGGTACTTTTAAGTATGAATCGGAACATCCTTTTCCCCCTCATGGACTGTGCCGGGATTCGCCACCTATCCCTCAAAAAATATAATTATGTATTTTGAATAAAAATGATTTTATTTATTAATAACAATTGCAAAATATTAATACATTATTGAAAAGTACTAGTTAAAAACTCAATTCTCAAATATAATTCACCGAGAAGAAAAAGTTAATTATGGTTCTGATCGATGTAAGGTACTTATTTCATTAGAACATCGATGTTTAATCCTCTGGTAACGAAAACGCGCAACAGGACACAAACGTACAGATATACAGATGTAAACATCATTTTACCAACAGCAAATAGGAAGCCAATTTTTTCACCTATGACCCACTCATAAAACAAAAAATATTTTTCAGTAATTAAAATCATGAAATATCTGTCATACCTTCATAATCAAGGTATTTTTAAATTGAATTAATTTTATCGTAAAATTGTGATGGCACAATTCTCCACGGCAAAAATTAAAAACGTACATTTGATTTAAACATTAAAATTGTAAGCATGGGAAACGGTATAATAAAAAGAAAAAATAGAAAGCTGATAAATGTAAATAAAATAAAAATGCCGAATCTCTAAAAATAAAGATATACCTTCCATTTTTGGCATAATTAAAAAGTTAATTTAAAACTGGTAAATTAAAAAGGAAAATAAATAAATTTATTTGATTTTAAATACAACACTGAGTTTGTTGTCTGTTTGTTAAAATTAATCAAATGAAAATTTTCAACATTCCAGTTGTTTTCATTGGGTTTTATAAACTTTTAGTGTGAAGCGAACGTATTTCAATAAATTCACAAAACAATATTAAAATAAAATATACCTTTTTCCAATTATTCTAACGCTGTTGCTTTAACAAAAGTCGATCGAGAGTGATTCTGTAAAATAAGCGAGATAAACAATTCTTTCAGTGATACCAAAATATCTTCAAAATTATTGTAGAATTGTCGATCTATGTGGTAGTGGTGTCATGGATCAAGTAAAAGATAATTCATTATTATATGGCAATGCCCTAAAACAAATGTTGAGTGTAATAGACCAGTTATAACCACTCGAAAAATTACAATTTTTTGACCAATGAGGCGTGACTTTTAGCAATAATAATAAAGAGCAGATTTCATTGAAAAGTAGACAGATTCAAATACAATTCAAATTTATGTGTATGAAAGGACTAAATATAAACTTTTATATATTTTTATTTTATTACTTTACATAGTTTTACTTTACATAGTTTACTTATCACAACCCAACCTAGAAACCAAATGTATTTTAGTATATCTGATGTAAGGGAATGTGAGACCTTGGTATGATACGGTCACTTTGGGAAAGCAATCACAACAGAAATGGGGAAAGTTGTACTAAGGAAAGTTTTCAAATCACTAAACGAAAGTGATTTCAAAGGTACTGACATAAAGTAGTAAATCTAAGATAGATCAAGATAGTTCTCAGAAAGCAGAAGGAGTTCATAAACCGTAACCGTAGAGTAAAACAAAAATAGATCCTAAATTAGGATAGGATTGGCGAAAATCATGATATTGGAAGGTTTATTCAATTACGATGATCTACGGCACAATAGGGTACTTATGATCCTTATCTTAAATCTGTTGATCTTTGTTAGATTAAGAAAAGTAAAGGTATGGCGTAGTTCTGTTATACTCCATTAGGTGACATTCTTTGCTGTGTGTTGCTAAAAAATATTTCTAAAAACTGATTCGGATTCGCTTTAAACACCAAATTTATGCCATTGTGTGAAGTTTTGATGGTTCTAAATTATTGTGAAGCTACCAGCAGATAGGAGGAATCGTTTCAATTTTAATACCATTTTTGTGATTTTCGAAAAAAAAATCGGGCTCATTTGAGGGAAAAAATATTTTTTTGTTTTTGTCAAAAACGTTTATCAGGGTTTATCATGCGGTGGAAAAAACGGATATCAACTTTGTTTCTAAAAATATATTTTAACCTACTTTGCCAAGTACTTTGCAACATGTGTATCGTATATATTGAAATACATAATTTATGACCGATCGTCGTAGCAAACTAGGCTAATCTTTAAATAAAGGACTTTTAATAACATTTTGGATTTTAACACTTGTCTTTTACGAAGTAGAGCTAACACATTAGCACTTAGAATTAAAAAAAGTCCATTTTTAACATGATTTAAATGCGATAACATCTAGCCTAAATAGTGATGCCCCCATTGTCATGCTAGTATTATCTCTTTGTTAATATCGAATATTAATTAATTATGTA